>NW_024610881.1:0-1897 GCF_008729295.1 Plectropomus leopardus
CCACTCCCCCTGACTCCCTCCACTCCCCCTGACTCCCCTCAGCTCTCACTGTCAGGGGGAGATGCAGCTCAGTGTTCAGACAGCAGCAGCATCACAATCAGCTCTCTGCTGCTGCTGCGAACTGCCCACACACTCAACACCTTTACACTCACTCAGCACGTCACGCTATGAACACGTCACGCTAAAAACATGTCACACTATAAACACGTCACTCTATAAACACGTCACATTATGAACATATGCTATATATGTCACGCTTAAAAACTGGTGACATTTAAAACTCATCACATTATAAACACATCACATTATAAACATTTCACATGTCAAACACGTCATGCTATAAACATTTGACATTTAAAACTCGTCATGTTTTGAACACGTCAGTTTGACAGCGAGCGTTTGTCGGTTCTGTTGAGTCTGACCTCTGAGGAGTTGGAACCAGTGTGACAGCAGCAGCTGGTTCTACTGGTTTCCAGTTGTTCCAGAGTGGAAGAACTGTAGCTGACAGCTCACCTTGTTTCTCTCTTGGTTTCGTAGATAAACTGATTATTGATTATTGATCAGGTATTATTGGAGAGTTTCTGCTGGGACTCGTCATCGTGTCTCCTCGGCTGGTTGTACTGGTTTCCAGTTGTTCCACAGAGTGAAAGAGCTGCAGCTGAAGTCGACTTTATTTGAAGATGTGTTTCCTTATTTTCTGTTGTAGATGAACTGATTATTGATTATTGATTGTTGTGTCAGTGAGTTGGTACTGGGACTTGTCGTGTCTCCTCGGTCAGTCACCAGGTGTGTTCAGGTGTCAGTCAGCTGACCTGATGACCTCATAGTGAGTCACAGCGGCAGGCATGACGCCTCATCAGTCAGTGTCCGATTTCGGCGCCCTGCGGCCACTCGCCCGCTCAACTGTAAAGTTTGGACCTGAGGTGGCGAGCAGCTGTCACTTCCTGTCACTTCAGCGAGGCGGAGCGGAGAGCGGCTGATTGGTTGGCGGGTCACATGGTGGATGAACACATCTGTCAGTCCAAAGGTGTGACCCTGAGCGCTGCCACGACACCTCATTTCCTGTTTGTCCTTCACTCCCGCGAAGCAGACCTCGCTGCTGAGTCAGCGCCGCCGTTACTAACGCCTCACTGAGCGTGGCAGGAAGAGCTGCTCTGTGATTGGCTCACGCTCTGCAACAATCAATCAGCTGATCTGATCAGATTCATAAGGGCGTTTGGTTTGTTGCTGCTACACCTCAGGGCGGGTTCACCGATGAATTCTTCACTTCCTGAAACTCCTTCAGTGATTTAACCCTTTGAAACTGGACAAGCCAACAAGCAACTCAGCAAGAAATGAGCCAAAAATCTGCAAGAAATTGGTAAAAAAAACAAAAAAACCACACAAAGAATGACCTAAAAATAAGCACGGAAAAAAAGAATATAAAAAACAATACAAACAAAGAAAGCAGACCATAAGAAAGGGCAATAAAAAACATACATTTCTGTAACATAATTCTGAATAGAAAATTAAAGGAATGTATAAATAACGTTTTCTGGACATTTTCTCAGTTTTTTGATGATCTCTAATAATCTCCCCGTGGCTGATTGTCACGTCATTTTTATGTCCCCTTTTATGATTTTTTTTCTTCACATTTCTGACTCAGTTGCAGGTTATGTTTTCAGAAGAAATGCGACTGATTTTTGGAGGTTTCAGTGCTCCTGACAGGCGTCTGAAGGCAGCACAGCAGGCTGATCTGGATCCAGGCTCTAAAGGATTGAACTCTGCCTGTTCCAGAGCTTTCTGCCCCCCACACTGTCTTCTTCAGCTCACACAGTCTCTGAGTGTCAGAGAAGCTGCAACACTGCAATGCTGCTACACTGCAACGCTGCTACACTGCAACGCTGCTACACTGCAA
>NW_024610882.1:0-1071 GCF_008729295.1 Plectropomus leopardus
TTTTTTGGTATTTTGTGTTTCTCACTGTCAAATCATGACTTTTATTTTAGATATATGATACAGTTTGTCTGCAAATTGTTGTTTTTTTGTGAATTTTACTTTCTGGATGTCTGATTTTGAGGTATCGTCTTTACACGCCGCACCATGAGCATAAGCACAGTGTGCCACAGTTATGATATGTGCGAAACACAGTGAACTGTAAATAGTTATGTGGATTAAATAAAGCTACAACGCTCATAATTTGCATATATGATCCTCAGTTTCAGCCCTAAATTCACCGTCGTAACACAAAGACGACTCTTAAAATCCTTCCTCTCCTGCAGGACCCTGATCATGGAGGAGGCGAGGACTGATTCTGTTTTATTCTATTTGATAAAATCTCGTGGCGTTTTGGGGTCGCTCTCTGTGTGAGGTGATGTGTCTCCGCTATAAAACTCTGCAGGAAACCAGGTGTTGATGTCTGAGAGGCGGGACCTGTCAATCATCGATGGCACAGCCCACTCCAAACAGCTGACGCCTACTGAGCCCGAAAAACGACCGCCGAGAGACGAGTGAGAAATGAGGGCTGTTGACTTTCGGTAAGAGCAGAAAAACAATCACTCCTCCCTGACACGACTTCCTGACTGCAGGTATTCATTAAAACCAGGTGATGGAGGGTCGGAGGGTCGGGGGGTCAGAGGAAGGACCGCACGGGCCGCCATCGCCCCCCCTCTGCCCGCTCGGACCTGTCCTCCGCCCCCCGGCGCTCTGCTCGACTCTCACTTTATGACTTTTTCCTCCTGTTATCAGTGTTTAGTGACTCTGACCTTTGACCCCAGAGCTGGACAGAGCCGGACTTCATTGTTCAGTGGACATTAAATGCGACCAGGAGTCGATCGATTATTTTTTCAGGGCCAATTACTAAACCGAGACCGATAACCTATATTTGGAAGCGATACACATTTACTATAAAAATGACAATATTTCTGTTGAAATTTAGAATTTCTTATATAAGAAACTTTCTTTAAATACCTTTTACCATCGTATACCGTAAGTGCAACGTTTTTATAAAGTCAAGTGAAAATTTAAATA
>NW_024610883.1:0-5200 GCF_008729295.1 Plectropomus leopardus
CACCACAGCAGGACTGAGTTCATTCATTAGATTTGCAAGTAAGACTACAGATATTTTTCTGTCATTGTTGGAAACTTTCCGAAATATCATTCATAGACAAAGACGAAAGTCGCAAAAAAATCACAAAAAAACTACATTTTGCAGCCTATATATTATATATACATTGGAACAAATCACATATTATTCAAGTCCTTGTAGTTTTTGATATATAGCTATAGAGATAAAATACTATTTAAGGTAAAGTATTTTTATCACTTTTCCTATAAACCTTAGTGGAAAAAAAAACTCCAATGATCGCATGTATATAAAAAAATAAAAAATAATGTGCTTAATAACCAGATAGACTCAAGTAAGAATAAATTATTTTAAAAAAACAACATTAAATTGATGTTGTTATTAGGTTTGCTATTACTTTAAATACTGTGAGGGAAATTTTAATATTACACTACGTACTTTAAATTGATAACTGTTGTCATAAATAAGGTAATCACAGGGACGATCAGTACCAGGGTAATGGGACGGGTCTCCAGCAGCTGTCTCCAAACGGATGTCCAGCCGAGCTTGATCGGTTGATAGATTCACAGCTCCTTTGGGTAAATCCGCCCCCTTATGCACCAGCAGCTCCAGCTCTGGACCCAAAAATGATTATTAAAATGGTTTTGCGTTGCTTGTCAGTTAATATAGAAAATAATGGACGTCATGCAGCAACATCGCTCAAATTTCTCTCCAGTTTCTGGTGAAAGACGTCAACTCCAGATGCAGCAAATGCTCTTAACCACCCAAAATCTGACCAGGTGATACGATAACGAAGTCGTAATTTTACAAGAAAGGGGATATTATAGTACAGAAATAAATATACTGACTGTAAAACATCTCCTTGGCAACCACTGTAAGCAGTGCTTACATAATTATCGTATTTGTGCGATCATTTTGCCCTCTGTTCGATGTATGATCAGTAATTCCGAAATTGCTGTAATGAACAGTTTACACGTCTAATTTTTACTCATTTCCCGGCTCCTACATCCGTGTAAACGCATCATTAATCACATGATCTCCTTACAGCCAATCACGTTTGGTGTAGGCCACGTTTGGGTCCAGTTCGTCGAGTTTGTCTGGTTTTTTTTCGTAAACAATCTGAGAATGTAGACTGAGAAACAGCTTCTTTATGAGGCAGTGGGAATATTTATAGATGTGTCAAAAAGTCATTTAAATACTTGTTATAAATCTAACCTATTCTTTCTCGTGATTGTGACCAGCGTATATAATACGTTTTCCCAAAATACGATAATTTTGTGCCCATGGTACGATAGTTTGAGATGATCAGTCTGGCAACACTGACTGTAAGTGTCGTCTTTTGGGAGAAGAGCTCGTATGAACAACCTCCAGGTCTGAAAAAATCTGACAAATTAAAAATCAAAATCAAGTTTTTAATGTATTTTAATTCCCAAATTCAAAGAAAATCAGATAACAAACAGTTTGGGTTTTTTTCATTTGCCATTTTTTGTTGTCTGCCTGTTTCTAAACGGCGGTAGGGAAACAGCTCGTTTCCCAGTTTTGGTCTTGTCATTCCAAAACAAATTATACTTAATCTTTTATATATTTTATAGTTACAGTTAATATTTTTATTTCCATACTGTGATATCCCATTTCTCATAAAACTACGTCCATATTTTAGTAAAATTATGACTTTATTCTTATAAAATGAATATTCTTTTTCCAGTAAAATTACTGCTATTTTTCTTATTAAACCACAATTTTATTTTCATAATATTCCAACTTCATTCTTGAAGTCTCAATTTTTTTTTTTTGTTATTTTTTTCCTGTGGCCCTAAAAAATTAAAACCTCCACAAACTGTCTTTGTACCTGCTTGTGTGGAGTTTTTTTTCATCCTGGGGGCCTCAAATAAAGGCCCAATGAGTCTCAGACTTTTGTCCATCATGTCCAGAAAGGACGAGACTATCCGGTTGTCTCTGAACGTTTCGCCAGATAAGAGCTGGTCGATGGCAGACAGCACTCTCTGCAGACACAGGAGGCAGAGTCAGACCGAGGCAGACTCTCAGGCCGCGCACGGCCTCAGCCGACATAAATAACAGTCATAATAATCTGCTTTTTTGTTCAGCACCTTTCATGCAAGAAATGCAGCCCAACGTGCTTCACGAGAAAGAAATTAAATGCACAAAGTGCTTCACATCAAAACACATAAAAGACAAAAAGAGCTGCACGTAAAAATATAATAAAATCAGAACAGAATAAATATAATGGATAAAATTCATTTGATAATACAAGTAAAAGTAAGATCAAATAAGAAATTGAATATTAAAAATAACCCACTGACATATATCATAAAATAAGCATAAAAATAGAGTATATAAAATGCATATAATCAAGGAAAAAACAACATCTTAAAGACATGCAGCCGTACGCAAAGCAGTTAAAGGCTAAAGTGAAGAGATACGTTTTTAGTTTTCTGTTAAAAAATATAAAGCTTGAGGGGTTTCTTTTGTTTGTTTGTTTTTTCTGTGTAATCAAACTTCAGTTTCGGACAGAAATATACCTTTAGTATTTTCTCTCCATTCAGCGCCGTTGGATACTGACTTTCTGTAAGATTCACACAGCTTGTTTTCAACTGCATCACAAGATCACGTGCAACGAGGAATTCCTGGAATTAAACAGAAATATTCGGCAAAATACTTTTTTTAACGACATATATATCTTTACTGGGGTTTTCAGCTATAACAGATATTACTTAATAAAATAGTCTTGGCAGCAGATATAGAAAACCACAAAATGAAAGGACGAAATAAGACAAAAATGAAGAAATACATGGGCTAAAACACGTGATAATGTTATTGCCCCAAACCTGCTCCCGTCTTTGGGAAATCCATGAAGCTCCCAAAGATATTTTCAAAAACTGCCAGCTTTCCTTTTGTAATATATATTAGTTCTTCCGGAGCAACACATGTCGATAAATCCTTCATATATTTAAAGATTTATAAAGGAAAACTTTCGAAAAACTTTGGCCAATTAAGGATTTTCAGTTTCGTTATCTGGCCAGTCGAGTGAAGAACCTCCCTCCAAAAACTTTTGACCAGGTAACTCTCACAAGCACTAAAACTATGTGTCTCTAACATTATTACAAGCAGTAAAGTCTTTAAATTTAACTGCGGTAAAGGAGTGTTTCTGGTGTGTTTTTACCTCTTGCAGATTCTTCGTATCTTCAAATTCATCACAGTTTAACGCTGAGGAAACAGGAAGTTTTCGTTTTGTTAGATGTGCTGACGCGTTCATGTTGTGAGGTATTTATCTGCACTGTGAGACATTTCAAGCTGGTTCAACGTGCAAAAGAAAATAATTTTCATTTCAACTCAGAGATTAAAGCTCATTAACTGGATAATGTCCTCGTGATCACAGCGTCATGTTTTCAGTTGTCCAAGTTGATTAACTTTCAGTCACGAGTTGTTTGAACTTATTACTGTGAGTTAAAACACATTATAGTTACTTAGTTCAACAAACTTGCATTTCTGCATTTTCACAACTCACAGTTTCATGTTAAATAACTTAGCAACATTTATACAACTTGCTTAGCTTAATTTAATTTGTTGCAACTTAGATGTTTAAGTTATCTTGACTGATAATTCAACGTTACTTTAGTAAAATGCACACTGTATTATTGCAGCCAATCAATTCAAAAATATAAGATTTATCTTAAAAATAAATCTTAAACATTAGATTTTGATCCCAAACATGCCTTCTGCTGAGAGCTTCATAAAAATCAATCAACAAACTTCCCTTTCCCTCTGAAACAATACATGAGAAAAATGGTTCCCTTGTAAAGACAGTTACAACCTCGACAAAGGTTTTTTTTTTACGCAGATTAAACCAAACCGAACCAAAGCGCTGCTGCGTTCTTACCCGTGCAGCGAGACTGGTTGTTGCCGTAGTTCGTGAACCCAGCGTGACACGCGCAGTAATGGCCGCTGGCTCCGCGGTGGCAGGTTCCGTTTCCGCAGATTGTCGCATCAGTCGTACACGTGTCTAAAATGAAAACAAATCCGGACGAGAGAAGTTATGGTATTAATAATGCACGCAGACTTCTGAACTTCTGTTTATCAGTTACACAGTACAGCAGCATGTTGTGCATGTTCCCTCCCGATCTGTAACACTGTTTACAGGTCGAGAGGGAACCAGGAGGGAACCGGGAGGGAACCGGGAGGGAACCAGGAGGGAACCAGGAGGGAACTGGGAGGGAACCGGGAACCCCCCCACCAAGGATCCAGAGTGCCAGAACATTTTCTATCTGTGACAGCAGGCGGGTTTCCATCACAGATTTGTGCAAAGCTTAAGCGATATTTTGGAAAATGTAACTAAAATACAAATGCGAGATGACTGAGTGATGTTCTGTGAAAAGAACGTTTTTCTTCAAATTAAAGTTCTCTATAAACATCAAAACATGTTTAAAATGTTTTGGATTTTTTTTTGTTAACAGATCACATTACATTTTTATTTTTAAAAAAAAGTGTAATCTCAATCCTCAATAACATTTTCTAAATGTTGCTTTGAAAACGTTCTTCCTTTGTTCTCACGTAACATTGTGGGAACGTTTTTATAAAGATCTGTCACCTCTCAACATCAACAAAACATCCTCACAATGTTGCAGATAAAGCGTTACGTCTCAGTCAGAATTTAACCCTAACCCTAACCCTAACCCAAACAACATAACAGTGTTAGATTAAAATGTTTTCTTTAAAATGTTATTGCAGCTTTTAGGTAAAGTTAACCAAAGTTGTGGGAACGTTCCCTGCTAGCTGGAATAACATCATGTGACCCAGAAAAGACAAAAAAAAAGTGTTTCCATTGAACTTTTGCCAAACATGGCTTTTTTTAATCATCTGAAATACCACCTTATGCCAGCAGAAAAAAAATGCTTTTTTTCAAAACTGACACAATTTGAGGATTAATGGAAACCAGCCTAGTTATACTGCGTGTTTCAGTCACTGCTAATGGATCAATAAATATCCTGGTTCATCCAAAAATGGTGTTTGACAGGCATGATGCAAAATGCAAACTCAAGCCCTACCTTTTGAATTTTGGCTTTTAATTGACCTTTACCTATTTATTCATTTATTGACTATTAATTATACATTTTAGTCAGTTTTATTGTTTTACTAGAAGGATTTACTAGATTTTTTATATTTTTAT
>NW_024610884.1:0-2188 GCF_008729295.1 Plectropomus leopardus
TTTAAAATATTGCTACAAAATTGGAAAAGGTGACCTTTTTTTCCTGACCTTTCTTTTCTTTTTTAAAAAAACATGCCTGCAGCCATTTAAAGAGCCATTTAAAGTTCTTTGCCCCTCCCCTAAAGCCAAAATAAAAAAAACAAAAGTTCCTCCCTAGAGATTAAAAAAATATTTTACATCCTTCCACCTTTTTGCACCAACTCCTCGACCCATATTAATATCAAACAGTCCTAAAGTTATTTTAAATATTCAGCTCTAATTCTTTTCTGAATACATTATTTTTTAAAATACATTTTATTTGAAAGAGCTTTTATATAGTAATGAAAAAGAACTGATGAGTATTGATGGTTGTTTCAGAGGATTTTTGGTCTTGAAAAATTTGCCCCAAACTCATGGAAAAGTCATGGAAATCGATTGATAGAAATATGTATGAACCCTGCAAATAAATCAAGCAACACTCGCATGCATCTCCCTCCTCTCTCCCTGCATGTCCTCCTCAGAGCGATGCTGGACCAGAACTTGTTTGACGATGACAGCTTCCTGTATGAGGAGGCCCCAGAGCTGCTGAGGTTCCGCACAGCCACGGCGTCCATCGAGCTGCTGACCGACTGGTACCAAAGCAGAGCCAAAGATATCGACTCCTGCTCCAGACAGGTGGGAACACTTTATGTCGTTGCAGGTTCCCAGCTGTGGCTACAAATATAAACAGTGCCGACATCTGACTGCATCAGGAGAATTTAAGTATCAGACAGCTGATTGACAAAAAAGATGCTTTACCCAAGAAGGGTTTTGGCTTTCAACAGGTCTCACCAACCTTTGTAGGAATTCAGCTACACAATGACCATTTGTTTTTCAATTACTCACTCACTTTTGCTGTTGTTTACCCTTTGAAACCTGAAAAAATTTGCTTGATTTCTTTTGAAAATATGGGAAGAGGGCAATGAGGAATGTCTCCAAAATTTGCAAGAAATTGTTAAAAAGAAAAAGAAAAGTAGAAGAAAGAAGAGTAATGTTAAAAGAAGGAAATGGCCTCTGTTTAAAAAGTAAGAACAGTTCTGTAGCATGATATTTAATACAAAATTATGATAATTGTGTATGTATATAGTTTTCTAAATTCACTAATTTCAGCTTTTTGGCAAGTTGCTCATTGCCTTTTTGTTCCTATGTTTTCAAATTTCCTTGGGGTTTAAAATTTTAAATACTTGTGAAAGGTGTCTGAACACAGCACAAGAAAACTGATGTCGATCCAGGTTTCAAAGGGTTAAACTTTGATTCCTATGACTTCAATTCGTCAAGAAATGTATCCGTTTTTGGTTTCTTCCTCAACCATTCAGACGTGCGAGAAAAACAGTTTCCTTTACAAATTCAACTAAACACGGGTTAAGTTATTGTTAAACAAATGACCTTTTGGGGGTGAAGTATTCCTTTTAGGTGAAACATTTTTCACACTCTGCAAAAGTTTTCGTCTCCTTGATTCGAACTCAGGACAGCAGCAGAAAAGAAATAATAGAAGTCACACAATTGGGAAGATAATTGCACACTTCTTTTTCATGATTGGGGCAGGAAAATGTGACAAGCTCGGATTCAGACTGCAAAAGAGACGTTGCCAACCTCTATCAGTCAAGGTCACTTTGATCCTTTCTGTGACAGCCATTAGCATATTGGCCATATGGACTTCTAATGAAGAGTAACCAAAGCTTCTGTCATCTGCGTTCTGTCGCTGTAACTGAAAAATAGGACTTGATAGGACTTGTTTAGCGGAGTAATGGGATGTAACCGCTGGAGCTGCCCACTCTCCACCCACACCATCCACACGGCAGCCCCGTCCCCCTCTTTACCTCCTTCACAGTGATGGATCAAGGTTGTCACAGCGCTCTCTTTGTCTTTGTGAAATGTCTAACTAGGGTGCAGTCATATCTTTCCCCCTCATTTCTTCATTTCATGCCTTTCACTGGGTGTATGGAGGGGTGGGGGAGAAGGGATTTGGGGGTCCATTGCTCATTTTTGAAGACACTTGGGGAATTCTGCTTTTCATTTTCCACTCATAGAGAAATAAAAGAGAGTAACAGGAAGTCTCTGTTAATCTCTAGGAATCACGCTCGCTCTCTCTTTCATTCTCTCCCTTCCTTTTTAATGTGACCTGATCCCCCTCTGCTCTCTCACACGTTACTCCAAGAGCCTCTTGGGA
>NW_024610885.1:0-2690 GCF_008729295.1 Plectropomus leopardus
GGGCGTTTTTCGGCCCTGTTTTCAACATGCTATGCTATGGCGCGTGTCTGTGAGTAATGCTAAGCAGTTTTCAGCCATTTTTTGGGACGGGTCAAAATTTGAGATTTTTTGCCTTACTATACTATGCGATTTTTTTTTTTGGCCATTTTTTCAACATGCTAAATTATGACTTTTTTGGCGTTTTTCAGCCCTGTTTTCAACATGCTATGCTATGGCGCGTGTCTGTGAGCTATTATGAGCGGTTTTCAGCCATTTTTGGGACAGGTCAAAATTTGAGATTTTTTGCCTTACTATACTATGCGATTTTTTTTTTTGGCCATTTTTTCAACATGCTATATTATGATTTTTCTGACATTTTTTGGCCCTGTTTTCAGCATGCTATGCTATGGCGCGTGTCTGTGAACTAGTATGAGCGGTTTTCATCTATTTTTGGGACGGGTCAAAATTTGAGATTTTTTGCCTTACTATACTATGCGATTTTTTTTTTTGGTCATTTTTGCAACATGCTATATTATGACTTTTCGGGCGTTTTTCGGCCCTATTTTCAACATGTTATGCTATGGCGCGTGTTTGTGAGCTATTATGAGCGGTTTTCAGCCATTTTTGGGACGGGTCAAAATTTGAGATTTTTTGCCTTACTATACTATGTGATTTTTTGGCCATTTTTGTAACATGCTGTATTATGACGTTTTGGGCATTTTTTGGCCCTGATTTCAACATGTTTTGCTATGGCGCGTGTCTGTGAGCTATGCTAAGCGGTTTTAATGTATTTTTGGGACGGGTCAAAATTTGAGATTTTTTGCCTTACTATACTATGCGTTTTTTGGTTATTTTTTCAACATGTTATATTTTGACCTTTTGGGTGTTTTTTTGCCCTTTCTTTAACATGCTATGCTATGGCGTGTGTCTGTAAGCTATGCTAAGCGGTTTTCAGCCATTTTTGGGACGGGCCAAAATTTGAGATTTTTTGCTATATACATCATAAATTTGACGTTTTAGTTTGTGTGTATTTTTGACAGTCACACAACAGAAAAAAAATCTTTATTTTTCAATTCAGAGTGTGCACAAATGGATTTTGTAAGTAAACATAAACATTTAACATATATCTAGAGCTATTTTCTTTTATTGTTGTGATATTTGTCCAAATTTTTGTTATTTTTTTCTTACTTACTCTACTGTGAACCAGCATTGCATTGGAATATTTAGTCTCAGTAGTTAGTATTCTTTTACTCACTTTGGTGTAACCAGAATCAGAATCCAGTATAATTCTTAAGTACATTTATATATACAAGGAATTTCACTTGCCATTTAAAACCATAAAATGAAAAAACAGAACATATAGTTGTGTAGAATCTAGAGAGCAAATATCAACAGTCTAAATAAATAAATTAACCTACAGTGTGCAGTGTAAAGAAATCCAGTCCAGTGTGCGTTAATGTAATGCATAAAAACTGATTTAGCCTAACATTAATGAAATGTTTTCAGACTCTGGGGCTGGAGTAGAGCCTGTGTCCTGTGGGGGATACGGGAGGTCGGGTGTATTGTTCATGATGTTGACAGCAGTGGGGAAGAAATTGTCTTTGAGGCGTGAGTTTTTGTTCCTGATGGACCGCGGCCTTTTGCCAGAGGGGAGGGTCTCGAAATCTACAGGGTATGTTCAGTTTTTGTCCATCTCATGTGGGCATCTGTTCCCTCCCCACTCAGGTCTCACCCCTCCCACCACCCCGCCTCACAAACCAGTGGAAGATGAGCTCTTCAAACCTGCAGAGGGAGGAAAGGGAAGTGAGGGGACATGTGGTGGCAGCAGTGGAGATGGTGGAGGATGTGGCAGCGAATCTTCAAGCACCAACACCAGTGTCGCCACGAAGGGCTCATCCTGGCTGAGCCGTGCTCATCACCAGCGAAAGCTTCCAGAGCAGACTGAGCTGTATGCCCAGCTGCGGCGCATGGGCCAGGCCGGTGACAGCGACACCCACCGTACCTTTGGCGACCACGACTACTGCGCTCTGAGCCTTGGGGAGAGCCGCAAGCGTAGCGCCGCCATGCTTGGCGCCATGTTGCAGGCCCAAGGAGGGAGCGATGCAGTTAGCATCCAAACACCAAAAGCAGCTGACGATCAGGTATCAGACGGAAAGGAGAACGGGGAAAGGCTGGTGGTGTCAGAAGTCGCAGAACTGCTTGAGCAGCAGACGACAGTGGTGATATCATCATCGCCGCCGTCACACTGCCAGTCGGTAGCTGCCACCCCGCCGGTCTCAGAGGAAGAGGCAGAGCGCTCCTGTGCATCTCGCTCACCCTCGCCGATCCTTCATCTGTGTCCCGACTCCCCGGCCAGCAAGACAGACTCCAGGTAAGACAGAGAGACAGCGTCTGCATGAGGGGAGAAAGGGGAGGTGTTCAGGTGTGGGTCAAGCAGATAAGATTTGCTGTAGGTGAGACAGCTGTGCGTTGGCCACTGTGAGGTGCTCGCCGTGTTTTCACCAATCAATCAATCTCAACCTTAGCATGTCAAATTACTATGCAGTTTTGGCAATTTTTTCAACATGCTAAATTTTAACTTTTTGGGCATTTTTCGGCCCTGTTTTCAACATGCTATGCTATGGCGCATCTGTATGACCTATGCTAAGCGGTTTTCAGCCATTTTTGGGACGGGACAAAATTTGAGATTTTTTGCCTTACTATACTATGCG
>NW_024610886.1:0-1533 GCF_008729295.1 Plectropomus leopardus
AAATTCCCAAATCTCATCAAGTTGACAACAACAAAGTCATCATAACCAACAGAGATAACAGCTTTGAAGGACAGCTTGGGTTTTTTTTTAATTTGAAGTGGGGTTGTATGAGGTAGGCTACTGATCCATTCAGAAGTTGTCTCATGGCAATGTAAAGTGATGAATATATTCACAACATAGTGTACACTTAAACTCATAGACTTCTTTAGGTAGGCTCGATTTCAGGTGGCTAAAATATGTTTTGCTGCAAACCCCTGTTTACAGCAGTACATTGCTGACCTTCTGTGACGATACTCCAAACAAATAGTGAGCTGAATGCCATTCGCTGTATTCAATAAACTGACTATGGATAAGTACCTCATACAGCCCTGCTTCAAATAAAAAAAAAAGAAAAGAAAAGAAAACAACTATCCCTTTAAACTATAAAATAAAGACCAGGTAGTCTGACAATATCCTTTTAAGTCTACTGTTTAGTATACTCTGCACGATGCTTCCACTGCCCTTATAATTTCATTACTTCAATCCTGACATTGTTTCCTACAAATATGACACAGAACAGATTTTATTTTTTGTGCACACAAATGCAGAGAAATTTAGCTTCAGTTGCAGTTTTTAAACTAAAATGTGTGATTTTCCCTTTTCAAACAGGCCATTGTATTCCCAACACATGCTATTTGTGCAAAACAGTAAATTACGTCTGGTCCGCTGAGTGCCAATACCACACTGTCAACATGAAAACATACAGTGACGTTACTCGACAGTGTTACTGAGTTGGATGAAAGTGAGATGCAGCTTACAGTCACAGGCAGACAAAGACCGGTCATGTGGAATCCAGTACATCCTATTGATTTGTTACAATTTGAAATAAAGTTACAAATTGCATTGCAGGTCGAACACGAGGCTGGATGCTGCGGCTTCCTCCGTGTTTCTAAAGTGCATGTTTAAGCTAATGCCAGAGCCTAAGCTACTTCCTGTGCTTGACAAGCTGCCGTACATTTGCTAAGCTGGAGAGACCGTCAGCGAGTCTGTAGACGGGTCCAACGCTACTTAGCAAGAGGAAGAGGAGCCCTTCTGATCTCCCAGGATTACGGAGGGTGTGCGCATGTGTGTGTGTGAGTGCGTATGTGTGCATGTGTGTGTGTGAGTTCAGGCCCTGGTTGGCTTAAGATGGACTGTATATTAGAGTGGAATGTTAAGAGTCTCCGGAGTTTCACACCTTCCTCCCCTCTAAAACGCACCCGGCTAATGAGAGAGAGAGAGAGAGAGACAGATGTGGAGAGGGTGAAAGAGAAGGAGATGGAAAACACAGACAGCCTGTCTCCCCATCTCTGACGTATTGACATGCAGGCCATGTATGTGTGTGTATGTGTGTGAGTGCATTTGTGCAGTAGTAGGCTGCTGGGTTAGAGGATAATTGCCAAACCGTTGGGACCTGAGCTCTGCCCGGCCTGTCAAAGCAGGCGTGACAAAACCTCCAATCAACCCTGCAGCAACCAGAGAGAGAGAGAGAGAGGGGGAGAGAAAGAGACGGAG
>NW_024610887.1:0-3576 GCF_008729295.1 Plectropomus leopardus
TTACCAAAATGTTCACATCCCTTTCTGATTGAAAAGATTTAGGCCATGTTTCGATGAGAGCGGCTCTACTAAAAATGGAAAAGTCTTTCCTTTGCGTTTAAAAAAAATAAATCTGCGTTCATGTGATAATATTGTGAGAACGAAGCTTCTGCACGGATCTGAAAACACAACCTAAAACGCTGTAGTATGCATGCCAGGCCAGTAGTTGTCTGTGTAACTGTGTAATGACACACCATAGAAGAACACCACGTGCATGCACAAAGTGCAGCTGTGACATCACCAATTTGCACAGCGACAGAAAGGGTTGTGTTTTCAAAAGATTATACTCTTGAACGCGGTTTCAAAAGTTTGCATTTTCAGGCCCCCAAAACACCATCTTCATGTGAACTAAAGGCCAAACCGCAACAACAGTTTAATATTTCATGCAAGAACTGTTTCCGTGTAAATTGCCCTTTAGATTCAATAAATAGATTTAATGCTGGAATCAGATTCTATAAAATTATATCATAAGAGAATACTTTACCCACAGTCTGATAATACCATACATTTTTACTTATTTGTACATTAATTACTTGTGTGATTGCTTAAATTCGAGAAGAAAACTTGCATGTCTCTACTTTGACTTGAAATTATAAAAAAGGCAGGTATTCTTTATTTTATTTTATTAACATTCTTCATGAATGGAATTCATTGGGGTCCGTGTTTAACAACAGCAAAATTATATCAAAACATCTTTTTAAAAACTCTCACACAACTCCTGCAGTATGATCCAAATGTCATATATCCAGTCATATCCCCAGCACTTCATCAACACATGCATTTTTGTGAAAACGTTACAGCATAAAACACTTAGAATTGTAATGTTTTAGTGAAAAAGCATGTGTTTAGGAAGCACTGAACATACAGAGGGATAAATGAGACTCCCACGCTCACATCGCTACATCTTACACAGACCTTGCTTTCGAGCTGTTATTACCTCCACTCCAGGCTCAGAGGCAAGACAACTCTGTCCTCCCTTTCTGAAATCACATATTATATACAGAATGGAGTGGTGGCATAACAGCGTGATATTCCCGCCTTGAGCAGGCAGTGTAAAAGCAGCTTGTGACATTTTCATCTGGATGTTTTGCTTCCATCAAATACACTAGTAATAAGAACCCCACTTTTATTGCGAGCACAGGATTAAAATTCATAAAGTATACCTGCACTGTGCCTGGTTTGAATCCAGGCCTGGACATTTCTTTCATGTCACCCCCCTCTATGTTTGCTCAGTTAAAAGAAAATATGCCAAAAAAGTTTTTTAAAAAGCCCAATCACCCTCAAATTGCAGTGATGCCGCACCAAAGACCAACAAGAAACAGCAACAAAGTTCAAACTGTCATGAACGCATAGCAAGTTGGTGACAGAGATGAACAAGTGGCACTGAACACAAGATAGAGACAGAAACAGAAAAGGAGAGAGAGGGTCCAGGGAGAGAGAGAAATTCCCCGTGCCGTGGCCTAGGAGCCGCTGGACGGGCAGCGTTCTCTCCGGGCCATGAAAGGTGTGATTGTCCCACAGCTTCCCCAAGCCAGGAAAGTTCCCCCAGCGGCGGTCGGCGGCCCCTCTATCTGCCAGGAACGCAGGGCCGCGGAGAGAAACCCAGCGCCGGTTATGTCAGATACCACGCCGGAGTGGGAGGAGGGAGTGTAAAAAAAAGCTGCTTTTCAATGTGTGTTATAAATACTTAGACACACACACATTAAGGGGACACAGGACACACACAGGAGGACAGCGGGGCCCTAAATGAGGCTGTCGGTTCAGAGCGTCTGAATGAAAAGAAGGGCAGCTCTCAATGTGTTTATTTTGACAGGAGGGAGCGAGAGTGGAGGGGGGCAGGTGGGGAGGAGGGAGGGGATACAGAGGGAGACAGAAATGGAGAGATGAGAGAAAGAAAGAAAGAGACACAGTGGAGAAGGTCAGAGTATTTCAGGCTCGGACATTCCTTCACTTCCAAAAACAAAGTTCCAGTGAGGCAAGAGAGACAGAGAGAAAGACATGTTTTACAGCCACTTTTTCTTTCTTTTTTTTTCTTTAGGGTAGATTTCAATGCAAATATGCAAATATTTTGACCTGGAGGGACAAGGAACATGTATTCTGACTCAGATAGTTTACTCTGCGCCTTGCTCAATAACTGAGGTGACTGATGGGTGGGGTGGAGGGGAGACAGGACAATAAAGATGGCTCCAGGTCTTGGTGACTATTCAAATAGACTGTAGGATGGCCCAGGGGGCTAACTGATCCTGCTCTGCTGTCAAGGACACAGTTGCACGAATACACCGGCAGTTTTTTTTTTTTTCCTACGAAAAGGTGGATTTTCGGGCATTTAGTGGGCAGATCATCAGATAAGTTTAGGGAATTTTCTTACACAGACAGGTCTAATGCTCTAAATGTATTTTCTATTATAAGTCAGCATGTTTACATGCACAGTTTAGTTGAGCTACAGTGTTTATACAGCCTATGCTATAGGCTAAATCACAATCATAACTGTTTATTTCCAATAACTTTGACCAATCTCAAAAGCTGACATTTATCTTTGATTTATTTTATACTTCAAAAACATTTTCTGCATTTTAACTCTGTTATGGGTGCAGTTTGGAGGTTTGTTTCTGCTCTGCCATGAGAGATTGCCTTTGTTAGTTTGGCTCTGGGATGTGCCGAATATAAAATTTTGACTGCTGCTGATCAGCAAAACTTAAATACTCTTTAAATGTGTCCCTTGTAGGCTAGTATTATAATGCTGCAAAACACATCAATCACATTTACATACAGAAAATAATTTTTTTTGCCCCAAAATATTCATTTAAAAAAGACAATATTGATGAAAAGTCGACATTGTGATGTTAAAAACCAAATAATATCAGCATATCCCAAACATCTTAACTGGAAAATGCTAAATTTGGAAAAAGCCCTAATTCATAAAATCTGAATCAGAAAACAAACAATGATGTGTATATGGCCTGTGCCAAATTTTAAAATATTGTCATATTTGTAATAATAGTGGAATATTAATGTGCATGTAAAGGTACCCAAAGGCAGCAGTGTTGGATCATTGAACAGCAGCAATGTGGGACTTTTAAGGAAACCTTATGCATTGTCGGACAAGTGTAAGTTTGTTTCTTTTGTTTTTTGCTGGTCTTGTCTTGTACCTTTGGGGCTGATGTGTAGAGAACACAAAATCTGCATTCTTGAAAAAAAATAAGAAAAGCAAAAAAGATATGCGTGAGATTTCATAAGTTTTCATACACTGATGGCTAAATGTTTTTTTCTTCCATAACACTAATTTTTCACTATTAACCCTCTGAAACCTGGAACAACATCAGTTTTCTTGTTTCTTGTTTCAGACATCTTTCACATGCATTTAAACTATTGAAACCTGAGCAAATTGGATTGTTTTCTTTTGAAAACATTGCTATAAAGACTGAGCAGCCTCACAAGAAATGTCCCACAAATTACAAGACAGTTGAAAAAGGAACTGGGCTGAGAATTAGTTTCAAAAGAGAGAAAAAAAAATTAGAACATAGGAAAAATGTTGAG
>NW_024610888.1:0-1378 GCF_008729295.1 Plectropomus leopardus
CATTCTACTGTACATCTTACCTTTGACAATCTTCTGAGCAACAGCGTTGTAGAACTGCACCTGAGTTGTATCGGACTGGAACACACGGTCAAAGTAGTATGGTTTGCCCTGTGAAGAGGAGGGGGCAGTGATGATGAGCACCAGTAACATATGCCAACATGAGTTTCCATAATGACACAGCAACAATATCTCCAGGTAATAACATCTGACACGTACAGCCGTGTTCTGGTTGGACATGGAAGGTGGCTTTTGGCATCATGCTCATACGTCAAAAGCACTGACAGAACGGACGTATTTGACTTGTCAGTGTGAGAATGGGCTTATCCGTTTGGGCTCTCTGCCACCCCAGATAATTTCAATCCACTGCATTGTAGTCGGGCCAATCAGGCATCCCCACAGTGGCTGAAAATGTAGGCAACCAATCAGGGACCGCAATATAGTGGATGATGTGGCATGTGGGCCGCTGCTCTGAAAACAGTAATGGCTGCTACTGCAGCAACAAGCATTAATTCTAACATTAGCAGAGTAAACACAGCAATAAGTGAAGTTAAACCTGTCATAGAGTCAATAACAACAACTGAACAACAGCAAAAGGATGCACTTGAGCTTTTCAGAGCAATAGACTGGCTCTGTTTGTGATGACGAAGATGTTCCACAGGACAAATACAAGGTTCATTGTTGGCCATTGTTGTTGATTATGGATCACGTCACATACAAATAGCAAATACTAATAAATCTTTTAGACCATCACTGTATAACTGAAAACATATTTGTGCATTAGAGGTTAACATCAGGACTGACAGAGCTTGTCTGTCACATTAAAGGTTAAGGTCAACAGCAGTTTGGTCATAGACCCGATCACAACAACAAATGTGTCAGGAAGCGGGTTATCATTACAGATTTGTGCAAAACTTAAGCGATATTTGTGCAATGTCAATAAAACACAACATGACTGCGTTTCCATTGAGTGATGTTCTGCGACTTCTCCTCTGGCGATAACATTCCAAGAAAGATGGCGATGGATGTTCGAAACATCAGCAGGTTTATTTCTATTGCAGCCACCACACTAGCCGTCATTATTTCCAATTGAAGGCAACGGAGGCGTGTTATGCGAGCGATAATGGAACGACAAGCCCCTTATACGTGGAAGCGGTCATGTGTGAGGGATTTCTGGGAGGTGATAGTCCACGATTTCAAAGAGCAGTTATGGATTCAAAATTTCCGAATGATTCGCTCAACTTTTGAAGAGTTATGAGATGCAATAACAGCTCTTGTAGCGCCTGCTGCATCATGAGGGAGCCAGTTCCTAGCAACAAGCACATAGCCATAACATCATGTGACCTATAAAAGCCAAAAACTGTGTTTCCATTGCAGTTCT
>NW_024610889.1:0-3506 GCF_008729295.1 Plectropomus leopardus
AAGTAACCAGATTCTCTTTGTTTTTGTTTTTTTAAGGAATGAATCAACGAAACGGAACAGATGTTGATGCAGCCAATGCGGTGAAAGTATTTGGGAAGTTGGGTTATAAAGTGAAGGTTTACAATGACCAGTCAGTCGACCAAATGAAACACGTTTTAACTTCTGGTAATTTCAGAGTTCATAATGTGTACTCACACAGAAATTAATACTATTTCCCCTGCAGTCTTTTAAATCATATTTTACAAAATATAGTAAATGCTATGTTTTCTGTTTAATCAGCATCAAAGGAAGATCACAGCTGCTACGCCTCATTCATCTGTGTCCTGCTGAGTCACGGAGACGAGGGTGTGTTCTTTGGTACGGATGGCTCAATAGAGCTCAAGTACCTGACATCACTTTTTCGGGGCGATCGCTGCAGATCGCTGGTGGGAAAGCCTAAACTCTTTTTTATCCAGGTATTGTAAGAGTATGTCTGTCACTAGGACTAACTTTCCTTAAAGGGATATTTCACCGATTTTCAACCAGCTTTAGATCAAAACAATGTGGATAGTATGTGTAGATAAACTGAGGCAAACTTCCATCCATCTAACCAGCGTCTAGATATCCATTCTCCCCCAACAGTGAAACTCCTCCAAATGGCACAAAATGCGTAATTTGGAATTTCACTGGCTCTCAAGCTGTTGCATGATTTACAGGCTGCATTTTGCGCCACCCGTGTCACCAACAGCACAAAGAGTTTACAGCTGATCAAGAGAGTTACCTGCCACTCTCTCTTTCTCTCAAGCTTGGACTGAAATCCAATTAAACAGTAAAACTAGGCAGTGTTGGGGTGTCCGGTGGCTCGGTGGAAAGAGCAGGCACCCCATGTCCTTGCCGCAGCGGCTGTGGGTTCAACTCCAGTTCACGGCCCTTTGCTGCATGTTGTCCCCTCTCTCTCCCCTGTTCACGCTGTCACTCTGTCCTATTCAATAAAGGCAAAAATGCCAAAAAAATAATCTTAAAAAAAACAAAACTAGGCAGTGCTGATTGAATATAAATCAAGATTATGTTAGTGCACTGCCTATTCCTTTTCTAAAATGTCTCCAGAAACATATTTAAATGCAGTGTTTAGCTGTAAACATTTTGAACAGGAAGTGGGCGTCATACTGCTTTCTGTACAGTAAAAACAGAGGCTCAAAAAAATGAGATCAACTTGTAAAACTAAGCAGCGCTGATTAAATATAAACCAAAATTCTGTTACATTACGTACCTACCAGCGATAGCGTTTGGTAAGGCATAATGCTTGGTGGTAGTTGTTGGTTTTCTACATACTGAGCAAAAGCATTATTAATATCTTTCTACTGTAGAGACAGGCTAGTTGTATGTGATGACTCTCTTTATACTGGTGAAATACTTCTTTAAACTTTCCCGAAGTGACATTTAACCAAGTCTAGTTTTGTTTGTGTGTATGTTGAGTAGGCTTGCAGAGGCACTGATCTGGATGCAGGCATTGAAACAGACAGCGGAGAAGATGGCATGACCAAGATCCCTGTGGAAGCTGACTTCCTCTACGCCTTCTCCACAGCCCCAGGTTAATGCTCACGCAAACGCAGGTCTTTCTGTTTTGTTGCCTTTTTTATTTACTGTATTGATCAACCCTCATTCTATCACTCATCAGGCTACTACTCATGGAGGAATACTATGACTGGGTCCTGGTTCATGCAGTCACTGTGTGATATGATTGCCAAATACGGAAAAGAATTGGAGCTCCTGCACATCATGACAAGAGTGAACCACAAGGTGGCAGTAGAGTTTGAGTCTGTCTCCAATTCACCAGGCTTTGATGCAAAGAAACAAATCCCATGCATTGTGTCAATGCTGACCAAAGAGATGTATTTTTCTCCTTGAGGTAGTCTTTCTGTCAGAAGACTTCAGCCTTAATCTGCAGAAGAAAGGCTTGACAATGTGTACGAGCTGGTGTTTGTGAATTATTTTAATATACACTGTCTGACTGAATATCTCTTGAAACCTCAGTTTATATGTTTTTCTGGGAGAGTAGTTTTGAAGCAGTCACATTTCACAAGCTTGGCATTATAAAGTTCTTTATGTGTGGAGGACAATTCTGTGATACGGCATTAAAGTTTTTATCCCTGAAGAAAAACTATTTTGTATTCTCTTCTACACATTCAAACAAAAAAGGGATATTTTAAAACAATGTCAATGTACATTAAAAGCAGAAATAACATTAAATATTGATCTCTGATCTATCTTAAAATGAAATGTGACTGACTTTGTAATTCCAAGCTCACAGTTTTCTACCGGTAAATGCCTCTTTTCTGTTTACACTATATGCATTTCAGGGAAACACATTGGGTACCAGTTTGATAGGAAGTCTGACCTTCTATATGTGTTTAATCTTGAAACTATAGATGGGCGTCCCGCCCTACAGCACCATTCTTATGAGTGAGCCGTTTATTTTAAGTGTCTAAGCAAGACGATGAGTCTGTTATGAAGGGATCATGCATTTCATTTCTATGCCCGTTTTTACTTCTTTTCTTTACATTATCTTTTTTTCACTATTGAGCCAATGTAGCGACTTCCAACATAAAGGTTCCACAATCAAAACTAATCACTGAAATAGTACCTTATGAGCTCTGTGTGAATGCCACTCTCAGTAGGTAAATTAAAGGACAATGTTGTGTAGCAAATTCGGGAACATCCATTAAGCTATCTTGTGTTTTGCTGGTTTTAAGGCTCAGTTGGCGTTAGTCTTCATAGCATGCACGACTTAAGCCAGCCCACTTGCATTGCGCTTTTATGTGAAGCTCATTTTCATACTTGAACACAAGTTTACATTTCATGCTAGGCAATATTTCATGTATTTTTGTTTTTTTAAATGGCAATTTGGATGCCTTTTCACTTCACTTTAATAGTTACAGTCATTAACTTAAAAAAATAACTTCTACCGGGCTGTTTTGCTACAGTGAGTCAAACGTATGCATGTTAACATTGTTGAGTGATTTATAACAGAAAAGGCACAATTTGATTGTGTGCGGATTCAGGTGCTGGTTATTTGTGAGTAAATATTTAAATATTTACATCAAAATGGGAAAAAAAACAAAACACTTTTGCTGTTAAAATATTTGGCACTCCAGTTTTTAAGTCATATCTTACATATAACTATGAACGTCACTTTTTTTGGCTTTTTTAAAATGATATCACTGTTTTGTACGCAGTTATTCTGTGTTGTGGGTGTAATACTTTTCCTGAAAAATAAAAAAAACTTCCCATTATTTTGTGTTGTAAAATGGTGTTAGTGATTTTGTATTTGTCTACATATGTTACATTAGAGAAGATCAGCATCCACCGGTACTTGTAAAAGTTTAAGTGCTCTTAATCTTGTATGTACTCATAAGGAACTGGTTTTCAAACTACGGGTATGTGTAGCACTGGTGGTACATTAGAGCTCTCTAGTGGTATGTGGAGGAACCTCCAAAAAATTGGGTTATTTTTAATTGAAAGAAAAT
>NW_024610890.1:0-2797 GCF_008729295.1 Plectropomus leopardus
GCTGTTCTCACCAGCATGAAAAAAATACATTTATGTGTTTGTTTATTTTATTTTGTTTAGTCTTGATAGTAAAGGCTGCTGTAACAGAAACACCGTCTTTAGCAAACCACTAAAGTTAAGACAATTTAAAAACTCAAATTAATTCAGAAATAAACATTAAATTTATAGTCAGTCATTGTCTCTGTCACATCATCAGATCACCACTGAGTTTCTGTTTCGGTTTTTGAGTAAACTGACCCAAACAGCAAAATAATAAACACACAAAAACTGAGCGTAGAGAATAATAACATCGACAACTACAGATTATAGATACTCAACATTTCTCAATTTTTCAAATTAAGACTATATGGTTTTATGCTTTTGGATATATTTTTCATCACATTTCAACCTGATGTTCGCCACAGTGGATTACAAACTGTACAGAAATGGAAATATACAAAACATCATTTTGAATTTCAAAAGCACAGCATTACAGTTGTGAATGAATGACCAAAATATAGAGAAATGCTGATCAAGTTTTTGTGGATAAAATCTGACCCTGCTGTTTTATTTTTATTCTGAAGGCTGTGAGGGAGACGAGTGCAGCAGAAGCCAGATCTCCACTTCATCCTCCTCCTCTTCTTCTTCTTCTCTATCACCCCCTTTATCTTCCTCTGTGGTGGTGAAATCCCCACAGCCCTCCCAGGACTTCCTGGGCCAGTTTACCCAGGTGAACTCACCAAACAGCGGGGACCGTAAACACCGTGACGCCAGCGCCGTCCTGCCCTTCATTGGCCTCACGGGCAGTAAGTTCACACTCCACCTCTGTGTGCACAGATGGAGACAGAAAGCTTCGAAAAACTAACGAAGACATGAATGAATTAGAGACAGTTCACAATCAATTAAAAACAAAAAACAAAAAACATTTACCTTAGTAATTATGCTACTTATGCCCAAATTCTGTAAAGAATATTATGATAATAATTAATTAACCTAAAAATGTAACTAGAAATTTGAAAATTACTTCATAAGAACTTGATTTCCTTTGGATCAGTATTCACCCCTTATGTAAAAAAAAAAAAAAATGCAGTATATCTTAAAGGCAGAAAATATTTCTTATGCAAAATACTATATTGCAAGGGTGCATTCACATATACACAAAAAAACACATACACAAAACATACACACACAAACACAAAAAAGGATCGTATGTGAAAATAAAATGTTGTAAAAAACAGTGAAAAAAGATCTTAAAAAAATAAAGTGATTCATATATTTAAAAAATGTGAAATCAAGAAGTGGAGACAACAAAATCCAAAACATGGGAAAAGTTAAAAAAATTTAAACAACATATAGTTCTCTCTTTTTGAAATAATAAAAAAGTTTAAGCATTTAAAATTTAAATAAATTGTATTAAAATTCTTAGCAATAGCAAGCTTATTTCCAGTCTCAGTCTCTTAGAATAAAACTCGTAAAATAAGAAGTAGGGACAGACTGACAGAGGACGCAGTGTGTCAGTTTTAGCATTTTTATGTTATTTTCAGATGTTTGTTCAGACTCTCAATGTTTGTCTGCTGATGTGAAGCAGAGGACAGGAATGTGCTGCCAGATGGAGACTCTGGTTTATCTCACAGATACAGGCACAGAGAGGCTCAACATGAGGTCTGAGGCCCCTGCAGAGGCCCTCAGCTGGTCTCACAGGGACCTCTGGGAAGTAATAGACACAATCAGTAACAACAAATGACATCTTTAATTCACTCAGTGGCTTTCTGAACAGTTTTACAGAATGCATTACAGGTGTCAAAGTAAATGGAAGGATAAATAAAAAATCATTGACAATGTAAAGAAATGGGGGAAATAAGGAACAGTAACATAATAATAATAAATAATGACAGAGCTGAGGGACCCTTATGTAACCTTTTGACCTTTGACATCACTGCTGTTGGTTGATCGTACATAATACATGTCTGAAATATGGAAGTTTCCAAGAGTTTGTTGCAAAAGGAAACATTTTTGGGGAAGTTTACTGTGAAGGAAACAGATTTAGACAGTTTGTCAGTTGCAACTCTAAAATGTAATCTTTTTTTTTTCGTGCAGGTGCTGAGCAGAGTCGCAGCTGCTGTAGAAATGGAGGAACGTGCATCCTGGGCAGCTTCTGCGCTTGCCCGCCGTTCTTCACGGGGAGGAGCTGCGAGTACGACCAGCGCATCCGGTAACGGCCAGAACACAACACAATAAAACACTCCCTCAAACTAGCAGTTAATTGTTTCTTTAGTTAGTCATGCGTCTTGTGTGTGTCTGCAGGAGCTGCGGTAAGATTCCTCACGGCGAGTGGGTTCGGAAAGGATGCTCCTACTGTCGCTGTGGTTACGGCGTCATGCACTGCTTCCCCCACGTCTTCCATAAAGACTGCGGTAAGAGCACACCCAGGGGATACCTGTCACCTTCATATTTTTTCAAACTTTCTCGAAACTTAAAGCAGTGTTAATGGATTGGCAACTTTTTAAGTGCAATTTTGTGCATTGGGTGTGTAAGGGGTACTTATCCATTGACAGTATATTAAAAACAGTGACCTATTTTACTAAAAACAAGTTATTTTACCCCTTTAAGTTTGATTTGATTTCTTTCAAAAGAATTAAAAAACAAACAAAAAGCCCAGTAAAACATTTACAAGACAATTACCTGCAAATAAGCACAAAAAATTAAAATCAAAATGGCCGTAAAAATCTTGCAAGAAATTAGAATATTGTTATTTTTTCAAAAGCACGGAAAAGTGTGCATACATTTTTAAAAATATTTATAATAATCATAATTGTAT
>NW_024610891.1:0-4255 GCF_008729295.1 Plectropomus leopardus
TGTGGAGATCCTGTGGATGTTCGATTTGGTCCGACAGAATATTGTTCACCCTGACTCTTTGTGTCCTGTCAGTTAAAAAATAAAGCCCACCAGATGAGGTGGGCTATTAGAGGTTACTTAAATTAAATTGCTCCAACAGCCTTTCAGTCAAGATGTGGGGCTGGATGGTGTTAAAAGCAGAGGAAAACTCCACAAATAAACGCCTGTCATGCGTCCTATTATTATTCAAGTGTTTTAAAAGCAAATTTAGCAGTGTTACCATAGCAACCTCCACTCCTCTATTAGGCCTGTAAGCAAGCTGCATTTGATCCAGGGCACCTTCTGTTGTCCTCAGGATCTCAGACCTGACCAGTTTCTCGAAGGTCTTCGTTAAAACTGAGGTGAGAGCAACAGATCTAAAATCATTTAAGGATTTAGGATAGCTGGATTTAGGGACTGGGACAACAACAGCATTTTTCAAAATGTTTGGGACATGTTGTGTCTGTAGGGACTTGTTGAATATAAAATGAAAGACTGGACTCAGTTCTGTAGCACACAATTTCAGTAACCAACCACAGGTATTATCTGGGCAATGTTGTCTGTTGACTTTTACAGTACGAAAGGCCTTTTCAACTACTTCCAGCTGAATATTAAAGTGCTGATCATCCTTCAGTTTGTGGCTCAGTTCATGAATTTCAGTGCTAAAATCAAAGGTATCAAAACGACAATAAAAACAATTAAGACCATTAGCCAAGTCAGTGTCTGTGAAAACCATCTAGAGTAACACGAGTGCTTCGCTCTGTGCTCTGAAGCCCCGTGAAAGTTTTCATGCTTGCCCAGGCTGAGCCAAGATTATTAGCAGCCATCTTGCTTTCTAAGTCTGACTTGTATTTGTAAAGATGAGCCAGAACTTTTCATTTTATGTTTTTCTTTGAAGCTTTGCAGCTCTTGTTTAGATAGTGTTTAAAGAATTACAGAGATTGAAAAATGTGTCATAGCGAACTTCAACTATCCTGAAAAAAAAATCTAACATGTATCCCAATTATAGAATAGAAGAATAGGCACATAAAATTATAAATGTCTTATTGATGTGTACTCATTTCTATACATAAATAGTGGTTGAGTAATAAAAATGCAAAATGTAAACAAGCCATCAACGATAACAACATTCACTGTTTGTCCCAAAAAATGAATAAATAAACACATACACAGCCCTCTGACTTATGTGTCCATCAATAATTCATTGTTGTGCATCATGCAAGGCTAGACTGTCACTCACCTGTGAGTTGATGATGCGGATGGTGGTTTTGCTCCCCACGTCTTTCTCGTATCCCTCTGTCGGTGCAGCGTTGAACCGTAACACTGCCTCATGAGTATCTGAAATAGAAACCACTGGCTGTCACATGCAGCAGGTAATAAACTGACATTGAGGTACACACGTGGCAAAATACACAAATATGTGAAAACTAAAGCACAATAATCACTCTCTGTGAGCCACACATAAATAATTTTAAAAATGCAATAAATACATTTAATAAATATTGGCACAACATGAGATTGACTATGTTAAAGACGGTATTCAACCTGATAACATGATGTTTTGATTAAATAATTAGATTGAAATTAAGTGATTTTATTTAAGACTGTATGAATGTTTTAATCATCATTTCATCATTTCATCATGTTTTAATCATCATTGACTACTGCAACTCTCTTCTGGCAGGCCTCCCTGCATGCTCATTCAAACCTCTTCAGATGATCCAGAATGCAGCAGCACGTCTGGTCTTCAACCAGCCCAAAAGAGCACATGTCACCCCGCTGCTAATTTCTCTTCACTGGCTTCCAGTGGCAGCCAGAATCAAATTCAAAGCACTTCTCTTGGCTTACAAAACAATCACAAGCCGCTCCAGCCTACCTGGAATCCCTGATCCAGGTCTACTCTCCTCGCCCACTACGCTCTGCATGCGAAAGACGCCTGGTGCTTTCAGCCCAGCACGGCTCTAAATCTCTAGCCAGACTCTTCTCTTCTGATGTTCCCAAATGGTGGAACAAACTTCCAAACTCTGTGCGTTCTGCTGAGTCCCTTTCTGCTTTTAAGAGACAATTGAAAACTCATTTGTTCCAGGGTTTTTTCCTTAAGTCTAAATTCTTGCTTGTGTTGTACGTTGCTTTGGATAAAAGCGTCTGCTAAATGAAATTGTAGAATTGTTGAATTGTAGGATCATTTCAATAAAGAAAGAAATAAGTGGAGTTCTCTTGTGTTATTGTCTTTGCTGGTTCAAGTTTAGGCTCTGAGGCTGAAACCCGACAGAAACTCAACACTCAGCCGTAAACTTTTTGGCTGCACTAGCTGTTTGCTCCAAACGCTAGAGGTCGATAGATTATTGACCTGGCCTATTATTGGGACAGATATTTCGCATTTTACCGATTATCTGTATCTGCATTTTATTTCAATGATCGAGAATAAAATTAATCAATTAAAAAGTGTAAAGAAAGTTTTATCATTGGAGTCAGTTTTACTCTGTAAAACCTCAGGGAGCTTTTTCTATTTAGTCATTTTTTATTTAAATTTTCACTTAACTTTATTAAAAAATACGTTGCTGAGAACCTGATGATGTTAAATGTTTCAGTTTTGATTAAACATTTGCTAAAGGCATTTAAACAATGTTTTGTGTCGGAGTTTGTTATATTTCAAAATCTAAATATTGACAAAGATTTTAATTTTTATTGTTAATGCATGTCGGTTTCAAATATCTGTTATCAGTCTTATCAAATACTAATGATCATTATCGGCCCTGAAAAACGAATATCAATCGACCCCTACCGAACGCCATGAAAAACGTGCTGCTTTTATGATCAATTTATTTTATTAAAAAAAAAGGAATGGAGGAAATAGTTTGGAAACGATCCCGATACTCTTTTTTCCCCGATACTAAACTAGACCTGTAAATTTCTTAAATCAGATTGCATTCTTTTTCATACAGTGTAGGAACCCTGAAATATTTACTGAGATATATCACAATGCAGAAGCTCGAGATGCTCTGACTTCTGTGTCACTGTCAAAAAAATCTGTCAATAAATCATTTTAGTATTTAGAAAGTAACGAGGTTTGACACCCAGTCCTTGAGTTGTTCAGATAAATGCAAACTAGGAAAAAATATCTCAACACAAATTTCAAATGTTGTGTGACATCAGCCAACGCTGGACAAACGTTAACCCTGTATTATAGATTAGAATCACTGCTGAGTCTTTTATTTTGGAGGAAGCTTCAAAAACACTCATAAAGGCACGCTATGGCTCATTGTAAA
This sequence comes from Plectropomus leopardus, assembly GCF_008729295.1. NCBI lineage: Eukaryota > Metazoa > Chordata > Actinopteri > Perciformes > Serranidae > Plectropomus > Plectropomus leopardus. Next base: position 3,288 of record NW_024610891.1, read on the forward strand.
AAGGACAGCTGTTTGCATATGAATGATTTCTGACTCACGTGGTGTGCACATACGTTCTTTTTGTAGTTAGATCAATGCTTTTTGTCATATGACAGATCATCAAAGTGCTTGTGGCAGAAGTCACTATGACAACACGCCAACTGCAATGATGTTAAATCAGACTGTAAACTATGTGCATCAGGCTCACATACATAAAACCAAAGTGCTCTCTAGTGGTTGGCTCCTGCATCTCATGAGCCTCCACTAATATAAAATAAACATCAGTTTCAACACTAATTCTGGCCTGTTTCGTTCTCACGGTGTCCTTCACAGTTCACAGGACACATGAAAACAGTTTGATGAATGGCTGTAGTAATAATTAGAAACTTGTAACGCCTGTCGATCGATCCATCAGTCCCAGGGATCCTCCTCGTGTGTTCATCTGACAACAAAATGGATGATCCTCCAGCTTTTGATCTAATACTCCTTCATCCACTCGACTGTTGCGCCGATTGGCATTCTCAACAACACAACCTACGGCAAACACTCAAAACGTGCTCACCAGCTTGACATTGAGTTTGCCCTCCTTCTCCAATGTAAGACTGTAAACATGTCAGCTCCCTGCAGGGCTGCACCGCACTGACTGATTTTCAGGAAGGGTTTCTTAAAGCAGGGATCATTATGAGGATCACTGAAGAGGAAGCTGAAAATATTAATGTTTCGCACAACCTTCAGACTAAAAAATATCTAATGCATTTTATCATGTTCATTTTGTGTTTTCTACTTCATCATTTTCTAAATGTGAAGCTTGTGAAACATGCAGTGACTAAACTACATAATCACAACCAAGGGCCGATTCTGAGACAGTGCAAAAGGCCCCACCACCTCTTCCGTCTCTGAGGCAATTTTGTGTCCCTCTGACTTAATTTAGCATATTTGGTCATTATTTTGTATCTCCTTGTAGTTGCTTTATGCCCCTTTGGCATATT
>NW_024610892.1:0-1022 GCF_008729295.1 Plectropomus leopardus
AAAGAATATTAGATGTTTTGAGTAAAGCCTCATCATTGTCTGAAACCCACTTTCACATTTGTGACACCTTTAATCTATTTGTGAAAATGCAAAAAAGGGAGATTTTACTGCATTTTTCACATGTAGACCACATTGAACCTGGTCTACATCAAAAGCCATTACACTTACATGAGTCAAATCTGATCTGATTATCCCAAAGAGATAGTTGAGAGAGATGTTGAGGCTTTAATTAAAATGTCTAACATGCTCTCACCATTGTAGGAGGTGCAAAAAGCAGAGAATCGGACGTTAAGTGTTGCAAACTATGCTCCCCTTAACTCTTCTCTTAAATACTGAATTGGAAGCTAACCTCAGCATTGTTTACTTGAAAAAGTTGCGCTGCATGGGCGTCAATGAGAAAGGCTGCTCTGCTCTGCTGGCTCTCTGTAATGCTATATAACGTTACACTTCTCCTGTGCACGAATCAGCCAAAACGATGGAGTGAATTAAGCAACATGAGGGAACAAAATGTATCTTGTGCGCTCCATTTAGTAAAATGTGGCCTTGACTTATTTATTTTCTCTCCATGACACCTACTGAGCTCTGTAGGCTGAACTCTCTTCCATGTGTATTTAATATTTTGACACAGTATTCATATCTTTCTCTACCACTCAGCCTTTAAGATGAACTACACTGAACCTTTATCGTCACTGACTCAATCAGTAGGAACCTTTTGAACTTCCCTCACTGATGACTGAGGGCCAAATCTGGCCCGCAGTAGGGTGCCAGCTGGCCTGCTGACCATGTTTTTATTCACACTTGGATTTTTTTGTACTTTTAATGTAAATAAGGTGCATAAAAAGCACCAAAATAGAGCCAGTTCATTAATAATAAAAAATCAGTAATAAGTTAGTCGTAATTTAGTTGAGTTTACTTGAGTATCCTGTCTGTAGAGCATCAGCAAGGATCTGCAAGTTTACAAATGCCACATAAGATATTCATCTTTCAACATACAGAAGCTTCTGAACTACTGACAAAAAAAA
>NW_024610893.1:0-1647 GCF_008729295.1 Plectropomus leopardus
CCTCCTGCTGAACAGGTAAAAATGCTGCCGCTTCCCAGACTCCACGTTCATGCGCATGAGCAAGCAGTGTTGACAGGACGTATGGACGAAGTCTGCAGTGAGGTTGCTTTTGTCTGTCCCAGCATAGGTGAAGCTACTGCCCTCCAGGGAGATGTTAAAGGTCTGATGCGTGCATGTGTTATTGAGAAGCATGCTGCGAGAGTAGGAAATATGAGTGTCACTGGTGTTGCTGAAGAAATTGACAGCAGCACTGTCTCTTTGTTTGAATCGCTCCATGTACGGGGGATAGCTCAGGCTGCCTGCAACTAAAGCCCATTTTCCGTCCAGGTGACGAGGATCAAGTTGATCCAAAGGCCGGACCAGCTCTTCGCACGACAGAGGAGCCGATTGGCTCAGAGACACCAAGCAGAGGAGAGCGATGGCACACGCAACAAAAAGCATAGTGTATTCTTTGAGGGCAGTCGCTGTCAGTCTCACTGTTGTATTTAATGCAGAATGTGGCCGCTAAAGAGCTCTGACTGGTTTTATAGTTATTTCAGAAACCTCCAGTTTCACAATACAGAGAATACCAGAGAACAGAGTCCCTCTTTCACCTATTGATTCTGTGATTGTGAAATAAAGTTTAGAGAACAGGTTGTGACTAGTTTGTGTTTACAGTGGTGTTTTACTGGTTGTCTCTCTCTTACCCGTGGTAACACTGTGGGTAATCTGTTCTGTAAGTTCTGTAATATCATTTATTGGGATAGAACACTGGTTTTATAGTTTCTCCAGAAACCTACAGTTTCCCAGTACAGAAAGGACCATAGAGAAGAGTCCCCCTTCTCCTGTGGGGCAAATGAAAGAAAAACAAACTCTTCTGAAAAGGCTGCATCTCGAAAATGAATTTACTCCAAGTTACAGATACTAATATGGAATAAGCACAGGTGTGGTGGTTTCCAACAGGGATGCACAAGATTGGATTTTTTTGTCAATATCAGATATATTGCTTTTAAGTAAGTCATTTGGCCAATAACTAATACTGATATTGATATATCCACTTTTTTTTACCACCTAATTTTAGTGATCATCAAGTCTCTTCTGTGGTGGAATTAACATTGTATTATGCATTCCTCAACATGATGGGCCACAAGCAGATGGAGACATGAAATTCGTGGCTTTTCAGTGTATGTAATATTCATTCACTGTGCAAAATAAGAAAAACACTTCAACTTAGGGCTGATGTTTTGTACATTTTCACTTTCTCAATAAAATAAAAAAAATATTGGTTTGTGATATCAGCAGAAATCAGCATGTTGGATGATCCTGACATATCATTTTAAAGCAAATATACTGATGCATGCTGATAATATAATTATTTCCAACAAATAACCTCCATCCACTGATGGTGACATACACTTTATCAACACGATGGGACTATTTGTGTTTTTACAGATTTTCAGCTGTTGTGTCTCTCTGTTTTCTCTTCAACTTGAGCTGCTGCATTGCCGGACGTCTCTTCTGGACAAAGCTCCTTGGTGGGATCCATCACATGAGGTGGAGGCATGTTCAAACACTTCACCTGAGCCCTGAAATCCTCCATCTCTGTCTCCTCCAGCTCCCTCCTCCTGCTGAACAGGTAAAAATGCTGCCGCTTCCCAGACTCCACGT
>NW_024610894.1:0-2245 GCF_008729295.1 Plectropomus leopardus
TATTGAAGAGAAGGCAGACAACTCAATAGCCAATATCTCCAACACTCCTTGATAAGTAGCACCACATGTATGAGAAAAAAATATGTAGTTTTGATTTTGGGGTGAACTGTGTCTTTAAACCTCCAATAACTGTTTCCAGCACCAAATTAAAAAGACCTTACTATGCAGAATGGGCTCTCAGATTGTTATATTATATAACAATATTGACATTTTAACAACTTTGTAGACTGTAGTTTAATCTAAAATAATGCAATGATTATCCTGATTTTCTGTAAAATGTTGCAACAACAATCTGCAACAATTGTAAAATAGATGTACTGAAGTAAAAACTACAATAATCTGAAATTTATTTGAGTAGAAGTATGAAGTAGCATGTGGATGTTGTGGCGTAAATACTGTTTTTTGTTATGTGGGTGAATTATACTGTAAATAAAGCACATGCTGATGAACCCTCCCGTCCACAGACACTTTCACATACACTCCCACTCTCCTGCTGTCTCTTCTGAGCAATGCTAGTTGTATTAACTGCCGTTCAGCCTGCGATCTGCTTCACATTGAGAGGATCAAAGCCTGGAGGTGGGGGGGGGGGGTTGTGTGAGCAGTAATGTGTTTCCACAGGGGAGTCCTCTCCCTGGGAAAGTGCAATAGGTTAGAATATCAATGAGACGTGCCTGAGAGCGTAACCGCTCACCTGTTGTCTGACTGCGGCTTTGGCACTTACTCTGCGGTCAGGAGGCCGCTTCAGCTTCCTCTCGACTCTGTCTGTTTCCCAGCAAACATTTTGACACTGAATAAATCATGCAAACATTACAGTGCCGTAGTGGAGTAAAGCTGCTGTGAGATAACTAAGTTTGCAGGCAGGAAGGTTTCAGTCCGTCATTTTTTCTGTTTCAGAGTTTTCAATAAAGCTGTGATATATTATTATCACTGTTTCACATTTAGCCAGAAGTGGAAGAGGTATTCAGATTCTTTACTGAAGTGAAAGTACTAATGCTACTCTGTGAAAATATTTGACTGCAAGAAAATGTCCTGCACTATATGGCACAGGTGTTAGTTCTCCCTTAACTTATGATGTAAAGTTGAGGCTTTAGCTGCGCTCATATGGAACCAGACATGAAGAAACATGAGTGACGATATTTTGTGATCATGATGCTGCACTTTTGACAAATACTGGAATGAAATATACTAAATAAAATAATGTTGTGTTTATCATTTTATATATTTTTTCTAGTAATGTCCAATAATTGCCCAGATTTTTGCCTTGCCTTTTGCCTGTATTTTTGTCTTTTGTGAAAGAGCTACATAACATCCAGTTGTACTGCAAATTCCCTTTCCAGGGGATGGCAAAAATTTTAAATATTTTTAACACTGAATGGCAATGCTGTCTACTATTGTCAGTATTCCCTGCTGGCTCATTTTACCGACCTGCTATCGTCCAACAAAATGATATCCAGTTTGCGAGTTCCATCATCACGGTTACAATAGCTGCCTGGCAGACATGAGCCACAGGGTAGATAAATATTAAAATATCATATCAATAAGTTAAGTTTCTATTGGGTTACTGTGCTGCAAAATGCTATGCAATTATTGAAAAGATGATGCTGTGTGACAGAAAAAATGCTACACCTACTGTGGGGGCAGCTGCAACTTAGAGTTATGTTGCAACTTGTTTCCATGGTTATTTCAGTAATGCATGAATCACGATCCATACAGATTCCACATTTTTTGCAGCTTCAGATCCATTGTTTTCAATGTTGATGCGTGGAAGGGACACTAAAAAGCATGAGCCATTACATTTTTGACATTCGGTGAAAATCAAAAGCTCTCTGCATCTGGCAAAGTCAATCAATCACAGCATATCAGTGTTGATCATCAACAATTTTGTGTTAAAACATTTCAGATTGCCCTGTAGGACTCTTGGGTCTGCGCTGGAAACAATTCTGAGCCAGGAAACAGAGAAAACGGAAACATTCAGTTGATCCAGCTGTTTTCGCCCTTTCTCCCCTTCCTACTCTATCTGTCTCACCCGCTCCCCCACCCCCCTCCCCCCCTTTTCTCTCTCCCACATATCAAGTGTCCGGGGGAGAAGAGGGGGACGAGGAGAAGGAGGAGGAGAAGGAGGAGGGGGCTCAAACAGGTGTCTGACTGTCCCAGCAGCCCGTTGGTTGGTCTGCTACAGGTTTTACATCGTGCCCCCAGCTGCTCACTCATGCATGCGTGCACACACGCACACGCACACGCACAC
>NW_024610895.1:0-2849 GCF_008729295.1 Plectropomus leopardus
GTGCGTTTGACCAATGACACGCTTTGTTTCCTCTGATGTCACTCCTCCAGGGGAGAGCTGAGGAGCTTCATCAGGTGAGTTTCAGCTGATCTGACGGAGACGCTGACGTGTCATGGCGTGATGACCTCACGCTGACCTCACGTTAAACCGATAACCTCCACTGATCAAACACCCACCTGATCAATAAACCCATTCAATGATCAATGATCTGATGTCATCGACGCTAAACATCAATAAATATCATCATCTGATGGACACGCCCTTATTTTGAAATTCTGTGTCGCCGTCAAACAGCAGCTGTTTTCAACCTTTTTAATCTGGAATAATTCAGCTGTGAGAAATATTTTGACATTTGGTGAAATTCCAGGTCAGCGGACAGAGAACACGTCACACGTACGAGGACGACATTCCCGCCTGGACGACGTCTCGCCGTTGACTTCTGTCAGCAACATCAGCTGCTGCGATTCAACAACGGCGAGCGGGCTGAAATTCAGCCGTTCTGTCGAGACGCAGCGACTTTAAATCAGAAATAATAATTCATGTAAATCATTAAAGTGAAAGTAAAGTTTAAACTCGGCTTTCTGCCAGGCTGATCGCTGCAGGTGTGAACGCGCTGCAGGTGTGAACGCGCTGCAGGTGTGAGAAACGTCAGCAGAATCAGCTGATCTGTTTTTATGTCACGTTTCTGTTAAACGATGTTTTTAGTAAAGTTTTTATGTCAGTTTGAGTCAATGAGTTTTAGACAAAGATCGATGTTCAGGTTTCAATGAAAACACTTCTGTCAGAAATGTCTTTCTGACAGAAAGCCCTGAAGGTTGACTCGTGTCAGTGGAGTCATTTTAACATCAGCGGCTTCAGATATTTACGTTATTTATGTTTTTATCTTTTATGGCCAAAAAAAGCAGAAAGGACCCTCCGGCAGGCTGTTCCCCTCACCGCCATCAACACAGAACGTTTCGGTTCGTATTTTATCGTCTCGTATCGTTATCGTGATTAAACTGCTGATCAACAGTGACGGTCGACACATCGCTGACTCCGCCCCTTTAGCCTCCACGGCTAACTGTTAGCAGTTTGCTCTGTGAGGTCCACATGTAGCTCCGCCCACCAAGGACACCTGGACTTACCTGTGACCTCACAGTCGTGACCTCACAGTCGTGACCTCACAGTTGTGACCTCACAGGCGTGACCTCACAGGCGTGACCTCACAGTTGTTTATTTATTATCATCAGTCTGACATGTTTAACTGTGACATCATCATGACATCACTGGACTCACCCAGCAGATGATCCTGACCACGGTATGAGGCTGTCTGATGAAGGTTACGGGGTCAAACGCTCCGCCCGCCTTCCCCGCCCCGTACGCCTGGAAACCGTCCATCCAGACCACTTCCTGTTCCCCAGACCAGACCAGACCAGTACAGACCAGCTCAGCCCAGTTCAGTCTACTTTGACCTCCTCCTCCTCCTCCCAGCAGAGTCCAGTGAGTCCAGTTGGATCCAGTTTGTTGTAGGTTTGTCTCAGAGTGTCCCGGTGCTGTCCTCTTCTTCTTCTCTGGTGTGTAGACTGTAATCTGCTCTAATCCTCCTCATCCCCCCTCCACTCTGAGCTTTATCCCCCTGAGCTCTGTCTCCCAGGCTGAGCACCGCCTCCAGCCTGCTCCACCAATCACATGCTTTGTTATTTCACATCGCTGTGAGTCGACCAATAACAGATCAGGAGGCGGGGCCACACCGCCTGAGAGGCAGTACTCAGGGTGAAAAACCCGCTGCCTCTCTCTCTTTGTTTATCTGAACAAAAGTTCATTATCATCACCGTGGTTACCGAATGGACCCCCCCATACCTCAGGCACCGGCCCTCTTAGGCACAGGCCCCGGGGCCCCGAGGGTCAGGGGCCGTCGTGAACCTCACCTGCAAAATGTCAAATTAACAGGAAGCCACCGCAAAGAGACGCAAAACAACAACAAAGAGACAAAAAACAACACAAAGAGACACAAAACAACACAAAGAGACACAAAACAACCACAAAGAGACACAAACAACTACAAAGAGACACAAAACAACCACAAAGAGACACAAAACAACACAAAGAGACACAAAACAGCCACAAAGAGACACAAAGCGACCAGGCAGACTAACCCTGCAGACAGAATGTTGATGAGCTGATTTAATTGAATTCAGTCAAAAGTCTGAGGGTTTGTTTAAAATAAAAACGATGTTTTCTTCTTTATTTAAGTTTTTTTTAATATTTAAACATGTCCTGAACATATTTATTAGAAGTATTACATGTATGATGACGTAATCGATGTTATTTTAATCATTTATTTCCACTGATGAACATTTTAGGAGATTAATCAGAGCAGTTTGAACATAAAATGAATGTTTGTGTTTGATTTTATTAGTGTGACAGAAACAGATAATAACAGAGTGCTGGTGATTATTACTGATTTATTGATGAAGCATATTATTGATATATTGATGAAGCGAGCTCTGAACGGGCGATATCAAACTCGTCTTTACAGACAAACATGATAACATACGTGTTATTCGTGAAGAGCTGCTGAGACGTGACGAACCGTGTGACCTCAGTTTACTCAGGTCAAAGGTCAACAAACCAAAACGAACAAAACTGATCAGAACCGGTCAAAACAGGAAGTCAAGTATTGATCTGATCAGTGGTCTGTGTTTGTGATCGGTTCTACATGTGAGGACCGTCTGACAGTCAGCTGACCTCAGTCATGTGACTCCTCAGCCAGACGCTGCTCTTCATCATCGTCATCATCATCGGTGGGCGGGCGAGTACGCTTAAAGAAACCCAGCTACACACACACACACACACACACACACACACAC
>NW_024610896.1:0-1336 GCF_008729295.1 Plectropomus leopardus
TTTGGGACACGTCATTTTTTGACATTTTTGCCATACTATAGCCTTGCTTTTTTGGTCATTTTTTTGACATGCTGTTTTAGGTTGTTTTTTGTCATTTTTTGCAAGTTTTAATGCTATGGCGTGTCTCAGCACGCTATTTTATGCTGTTTTCAGGTGTTTTCAGCTGTTTTTGGGACATGTCCTTTTTTGACATTTTTGCCATACTATAGCCTTGCTTTTTTGGTCATTTTTTCGACATGCTGTTTTAGGTTGTTTTTTTGCTATTTTTTGCAAGTTTTAACGCTATGGCGTGTCTCAGCATCGCTATTTTATGCTGTTGTGAGGTGTTTTCAGCTGTTTTTGGGACACGTCATTTTTTGACATTTTTGCCATACTATAGCCTTGCTTTTTTGGTCATTTTTTCGACATGCTGTTTTTAGTTGTTTTTTGCCATTTTTTGCACGTTTTAATGCTATGGCGTGTCTCAGCACGCAATTTCATGTTGTTCTGACATATTTTTAGCTGTTTTTGGGACATGTCATTTTTTGAAATTTTTGCCATACTATAGCCTTGCTTTTTTGGTCATTTTTTGCACGTTTTAATGCAATGGCGTGTCTCAGCACGCTATTTTATGCTGTTGTGAGGTGTTTACAGCTGTTTTTGGGACATGTCATTTTTTGACATTTTTGCCATACCATAGCCTTGCTTTTTTGGTCATTTTTTTCGACATGTTGTTTTAGGTTGTTTTTTGCCATGTTTTGCACGTTTTAATGATATGACGTGTCTCAGCACGCTATTTTATGCTGTTTTCAGGTGTTTTCAGCTGTTTTTGGGACATGTCATTTTTTGACATTTTTGCAATACCATAGCCTTGCTTTTTTGGTCATTTTTTCGACATGCTGTTTTAGGTTGTTTTTTGTCATTTTTTGCAAGTTTTAATGCTATGGCGTGTCTCAGCACGCAATTTCATGCTGTTCTGACGTATTTTTAGCTGTTTTTGGGACATGTCATTTTTTGAAATTTTTGCCATACTATAGCCTTGCTGTTTTGGTCATTTTTTCGATATGCTGTTTTAGGTTGTTTTTGGCCATTTTTTACAAGTTTTAATGCTATGGCGTGTCTCAGCACGCAATTTCATGTTATTCTGACGTATTTTTAGCTGTTTTTGGGACATGTCATTTTTTGACATTTTTGCCATACTATAGCCTTGCTTTTTTTGGTCATTTTTTCGACATGCTGTTTTAGGTTGTTTTTTGTCATTTTTTGCAAGTTTTAATGCTATGGCGTGTCTCAGCACGCTATTTTATGCCGTTTTCAGGTGTTTTCAGCTGTTTTTGGGACATGTCCTTTTTTGACA
>NW_024610897.1:0-3300 GCF_008729295.1 Plectropomus leopardus
AGGAGACAAATGCAGGTTTTATATATAAACATTTGGTTGGAGTAGTCCAAATAGTCTGAGTAACTGAGAAAAAGCAAAAAAAAAAAAAAGAAGTGTTGCAACCGTCCCCAGTCTCGCCGACCTCAACTTACACCAAAACACAACCAACACGTGACAACAAACTACAAGCAGCACGCGGCCTCCTGCCAAATAACCCAGCAGACACCGCGGCCTGCAACAAACAACTCCATTTTTTGAAAAAGGACAGATACTCAGCATCCGTAAAGCCTGTGTCATCACAAATAATGAATATGGAACAACTCACCAGTGATGTTTTCATCCAGCAGCCGTCAGTTTGACAAAAATGACACGTAATCCACTGTAGCGTTCATGACATGTCCAAATGTGTCCTCTCTTTGTCTCTGCGTCTCAAACTTTGGTGCGACAGACTTAACGATACTTTTCTCATTTTAGCCAACACACTGTACACGGTTTAAACCTGTAATACATCCATGGTTTAAACGCTGAACACTATGCATCCACCCTCACTTTACTTCCGGTCCATCGGTACCCCGATTAAGTTCGCTTCCGAATCGTAGTTTCCGATTCGGCAGTTAACCCTTTGAAACCTGAGCAAATTGGTTTGATTTGTTTCAAAAACACAGGTACAAGGAAACAAGCAACTTAACAAGACGTGGCCCAGACTGGCCCAAGTATATTAACCAACCGTAAAACATCTTCAATCTAATATATAAACAATTTTTTAAAAAATAATTAATTAATTAATATATTTTATTTTTTTGTTACCATTATAAGATAGCTCAGTGTAGGCTATAAATTAATATTAACTATTTTAAAATTCAGTTGTTCATGATGACAGGTAGATTTATCAATTATATCGTTGTAGGGAAAAACAGTATAGTAAAAATTGATTTCAAAAGTAAATTAGTTAAGTGCAATTCGAGAGCAACTCATACTCCATTTGCTGAGGAGTATCATGCGATATGATCAAAAGCTCCAGAATAGCTATTAATGGACCAGGTTATAAGATTGTTTTGTCAGCTAGATATAGGCCTAGTTTAATTTTGTTTCTTAACCCAGCCGTGGTAATACTGCATATGTGAAATTTAAAAAAGTAGAATATAAATTCAATTGTATAGAGACACACTGGACAACAAAAATGATGCATAAGTAATCATAAGTAATATTTTCTAAATATCTGTCATTTAATTTCTTTTTTCTTTTCAAATGATTGAGCTCTAACAACAGCTATATGATTCTGAAACATGGATTTTCACTGTACTGATCTGTCTCTGCAGCAGAGGGCAGAGCAACACCACATTTCAGTGCTCTTCAGTTTAACTACATCTTGTGTTAGATCTCAACTCAACACGCAACTGGAGCCAAGAGTCTTCCCAAAATGATCGGCATGCACTTAATCTCACCAATGAACTCGTATCGCTCACAAGCCCATCAAAAAGAAATTGAATGTTAATGTTGCATTAGTGGAAATCTTCCCATAAACCTCCCTCTGATCTCACTTTGCATGGATTGAGCTGATCTTATGATGGTCTTCAATGAGCAGCCTGTCCATCATAAGGGATACTGTGAATTACCTCCTCATATCCAACGTAAACAGCTTGATCTTCGGCAAATCTGATCTATCATCGCCTTCTATTGCACTCTCAGAGGATTAAATAGCTTTGCACTTTAGAGGAATAATCCTCACTCTGGATATGTCTTGGCCTCAATAACTGAATTGGGTTGAGGGTCTGTGGAGGTGAGGGATCGCTCTATTGCAAATCATTTCACTCGCTCTGCCCCAAATGGGTATTAGGTTCTGAGAGAATTCCACCTTAAAAGATGTGCAAAATAATATTTCTTGTGATGCTTGTTGCTTAAAATGTGTTCAACTTCCCTTAAATTTACGACCAAACCAAAATGTTCTAACATGTGTGAGTTTAACAATTTGTTTGGAGGTACTTCTCTCAGAAAATTCATTACAAGTTATCAATTTTTAAGTTTTAATAAGGTTTTGGTATAGTTGAGGGCCAGAAGGTCAGGTTCAGGTAAGTTCACCGTTGTGTAAGCTGCTCTATGAAGCCGTGATTTGCGTTTAAATGCTAATATCAGCAAGCTAACATGCTTACAGTGAGCATGCCAACAAACGGACATATAGAAGGTAATATCTCCCATTTTAATCATGTAAGTTTAGCATGATAGCAGTGGTGTACGGGCAATTGATGAGGAGGATGTACAGGATAAATAGGTAGGATATCAATTAGGAACTGTGTACACTCTTCTACTCAAATGACCTTTTGGCTGATTGGTGGTTATACTGTAAACATCCACAAAAAGAGCTGGGTATATGCCATATAGGCTACCTGTGTGTTGGTATGCTTACATTTGCTAAATAGCACTAAATATAGCAGAGACTGTCATTAATTTTGATGATATTTGGTCATAAACTTAAGTCCCCTATACAGGACTAATGTAAATTTTGACCTGATTATGACACCATATAAAAAGTTAAGGGGTGACAAAAGTTATTACAATTCATCCTCCCGGCACCATGAATGTCTTTGCAAAATTTCATGGTGGACAGACCAACATCGCCATCCACATTCATGTTGCTATCATGGCTAAAAACTGACAATCATTTTTATATCTATCATTGGTGATATGGGAAATGCAAATTATATAGTGCAGCTGCAAAGTGTTAAAACAAGAAAGCAAAAAAGATTAACCTTTAAAGGTCTAATGTGAATGATTTAGAAGCATCTAATGGTAGAAATGGTATATAATATACATAACTATGGCACCGCCATGTTGTTTCTACATGGCTGAAAAATGATCAAACCAAAAACACCGGCTCTAGAAAGGACCATTTGTGTTTTTGCTAAGCAGCAACCTCTTGGATACAAATTTGCGAATTCTAGGATGGTCAAACAACGGCCTGCCTTACGCTGCCTCACCATGCCTCTGATTGGCTTACCCTGACATTCTTACCCTAACTCTTACCAATCCCACCCCTCTTGCCTAAATTTAACCAATCCAACCAATGAAGGCAACAAAGACTAGCCACTCATAGGAAGAGTAGGCCATTCCTTCAACACAACGGCAACACAGAAGGACCAAAAAGCAAGCAGTTCCTCCATTGGCCCTTTGAGGCTGGCTCCAAACAGAATAAATCCCTTTACAGCTGATAAAAACATGTTTACAGCCCGGCACAAAAACAGTTTTGGTCTCTATAGCTAATTTCAACATTCATGATGATTGTACGGGGCTGAAATTTTATGTTACCCATTTACATTTTATTAA
>NW_024610898.1:0-2621 GCF_008729295.1 Plectropomus leopardus
CCCCCACCCCGACCCCCCACCCCCACCCCACACACACACACTCACCCTGTGTAAGCAGGAGTCCATGGTGTTCACCCAGAGCGGCCTGCAGAACAGGCCTGGACAGCAGCACTCTCTCTGGACAGAGCTGTGCACTGGGGCCCTTTGACTGCCAGAAGTGGAGCAGACCTCGCTCTGGAGGTGTGGGGCCCTGCTCATCTGCAGGGCTGCAATAAAGCATGCAACTGAATCACCAACATCAGCCTGAGTGCGGGCCTTAAATTTATATATAACCTGATCTCAAATCCAAACCAGCTGAGCACAAGCCAGGTCCTGAATCGCTTTCTAATCTTTAATTCATTGTAGTTAAGACACAGATGCAAGTTCTCTGAAAGGTGATTTGTCCACCACTACTTGTTTGTTCAGCACCCTCAGGCCCTTAAATGTTTGAGGGAGGAGAACAACATCTGTAAGTATCTCACTCACACTTATCTGGCCAAAAATATATTTCAGAACTGCAATGCAGAGGCACAAACACTGGCCAGACACTCTTTAGATGAAGGTCTCATTGCTGCAGGTCTTGGCAACTGCCAGTCGAGGAGCTCAGCTTACTCCAAGTCACTGATAAACAGGGCTGGAAACTAACTTTTTTTTGCCCACCTGCCATCGGTGTTGTCGCTGCAGAGTGTAGGAAATCTAGTTGCCATTTCACAAATTATTTCTTAATTTAACTAGTTTCTCACATTTAAGCACTTTGAACTGAAGTAATGGTCCGAAAGATGATATATGCACTAATTAAATCTAAACTGACTGTTAGATTGAGAGGTCAGTCTCATCTCACATAAAGTCCATATCACATCTAAAGGTAGGGGTGGTGATCTGGCTTTGGTATTCCACATGTTTCCAGTGAAGGTAACTGGAGAAATATAATCAGGACAGGGACAGCTCAAACAATGTGTGTGTGTGTGTGTGTGTGTGTGTGTGTGTCGGTGTCTGTGTGCATGCATGTGCATTTGTGTACCTCTCCTCTCTGTTCTCCATCACTTCAGACTCTCCATTCCACAGGACAGTGAAGGCATCTTTATTAATATGTTTCTCGTCTTCTGTTCACTCCCAACAGTAAATCATTTTTCGTGAACAAAGAGAATCCTCTGTCCTGTTTTGTCACTTTTTTTGTTCATCTGACTTCAGGTGACTGTTTTTTGTAAAACACCTGTTTGTCAAAAAAAAGGAAAAAACAACAACAAAAATACAGTTTTTAAGTGTGGCATGTACAACATAGACAGGTCTCAGGATCAGAAAAATATTCATCACATTCACAATTGTCAATGCAATTTCAAGCAACACAGCAGTGACTGTTCTTATACTTTACAATAAGATTTGCCATTGATTTGCAACCATCCAGAGAGGAAAAGCTTTCATTAAATTTGAGTGTGCAAAGAAAACCAACTCTTATCTCTTGAACTTGCTTGACACTGGTAAATCATCAACACGAATACTTAATCACCTTATCATTAATATATCAATACATGTATATGGACATACATGTCAGTTAATATGATTTTAGCATCTTGTTTATCAAAGTTATCTTAACTTGTAGTGCATTTATCAGCTTTTTCAGAGGCTTTCAGCTGCATTTTATAGTCCTCATCAATTTGCTCAGAAACCTTGAGTCCAAATTGTTTTGTCATATGTTCAAATTCAAGACTGAACTTTCACTTTTTTGTGATTTTCTGTCAATCAGAGCTAGCTAATTTGTAATGTTTTCACGGGGAGAAAGGGTGGTTTCCTCTGATCATCAGCTACTGGATTCCTCTGGTCTGTGATGACATGCTGACAAGTCACAACAACTCAGTACCCAGTAAACTATTTGAGATTCGTGTCATTGCTGCTCCACGCTGCTTATATGCTTTACAGTCACTAAATCTGCTGAAACACATCACATCAACACAGAGCTCATCATCACACACGCGTTAAAGCCACTTACGTTGCGTTCACAGAGATTAAGTTAGCTAACGTTAACAGACAGCGGGCATGTTCTGTCACCGACTGGAAACAGAGACTCACGTTAATTACCTTGCCAGGAAAACATTTGTCAGCATTTTTACCGATAGCGAATTTTGCCCCCCTCTGAAAAGAGGCATGAAGGTCGTGTATTATCAATTTGTGGTGGTTGAGCTAATAAACTAAAGTTGGTTAGCTTAATGCTACAGCTGCTAAAGAAGCTAACTAAACTCACCAACAACTGCCAGTTGGAATCCGGGAGATCGTCGCGGAGATTTGAGAGGAGGAAACTTTGAATGAGTCCGGATAACTGTATGAAGCTGTCACGGCAGAAACACTGAGCTATGACATTTCTGAATATTTCAATCAGTGCAGCGCAGTGGAAGCAGAAGTTGTGTGTGACACTTCTGTGTTGTTGGGAGCCACCTCTCTGATGGCAGCCGGGCAGGGACAAACACTACGGCTGTGCCACACCTGTTGCTGCTGCGGTGTGTCAGAGAGGCGAGAGTGAAACAAGAGTTTTCACTCTGTCTCTGTTTCCAGTGCTGGACTCTGACTGTCAGCATGTGTAGACTACATGACGTCCTTGAAAAAATATTTAAGTAAAAGATAAGTTCAGAAATGTACAGTACCGTGCA
>NW_024610899.1:0-2412 GCF_008729295.1 Plectropomus leopardus
GGTGCTGTTTGCTGGTTAAATTACTTTTTTTGTAATATTTAATTTCAAACTTATTACAATGATAAAGGAGAAACAGCATTGAGGTGGGTAAAAAAAACAAAGAGGAATAGTATCCATCTGCTCCCTTCAAGAAAAGACACCAAAACAAAAACTAAACCAGTGTACTCTGGTGTATATGTTTCTGTGGTCATCCCCTGATAAAATTACATTGGCTTATTAAAAGTGTGGTAAATGTATATTTTAAATTATATTCAGTTTTGACGGTTTCGTGGTAAAACCAAAAAATAATGGGCCTCTTTTTGAAAGGAGATTTCTGGCCCCGAAACGACCTGAGACATTCTCACTTTGGTTTTATGAAGTTAAAAAGATGAAGGTTTGAGCGTGTGTTTTTTGTCAGTTTGGGCGTGGAGCCCGTGGACCGGGACGTGATCAGACAGCCTCCTCGAAACGTCAAAGACAGCATCATCACTCGCAGTCTGCTCACCAAAGTGCTGGTGTCGGCGCTCATCATCGTCTGCGGGACGCTGTTTGTCTTCTGGAGAGAGGTGGGTCACTTTTCTGATGATGTCTCAAAAAAAGTCTTTTTTTCTCTCTTGTGACGTAAAAAACGTGTATATGTACAACATAAGAATAATATACAAGCACTGGTGTAAAAAATAGTGAGATGAGTTTGTTAGAACCAAAGAAGAGATAAGATGTCGATAAGATATAAAAAATTAGATAAATATCAAAGAGTAAAAGGTGTGTGACACTCTTCACCTCCAGTTTTTAACCCCTTATTTTTACCAGACTGTTGTACATAAATGATAAACAAATGGCTCGTCTTTAATAGAAAACATTCTTATTAATTGAGATTTTCTAGTAAGCTCCTAAATAGATGTTTTTGTCTGTGTTGACTTCACTCATAATCACACATTTATAACATTGTTTTACCCTCTTTTTTTTCTATGCGCCTGGAAAAAAACCTTAAATACAAATATATGTATAAAATGTTTATTTTCGGAGATATTGTTATCAGCTTTTATTGTATTGTTCTTAACTTTATGAGTTATATTTTTATGTGAATCGTCGTGAAAATTTTATTTTATTGTCTTTAAATTAAATTTTTAGTTATTCGTAATTTAAATTGGTTTGACATTTTTGCAATGTCAGTTTGTTACTGTCAGTATGTTTTGAAAAAATAAATAAATAAATACTTTTTTTAAAAATATTTTTTTTGTGTTTCAGTTGCAGGACAACATGATCACTCCTCGAGACACCACCATGACCTTCACCTGCTTCGTCTTCTTTGACATGTTCAACGCTCTGAGCTCCCGTTCACAGGTAACCAACCGTCAGACACACCTGACAGGTGCTGAAAAAGCTCCTCTGAGTGTAGCTCATTACTGTGTGTGTGTGTGTGTGTGTGTGTGTGTGTGTGTGTGTGTGTTCTCAGACTCGTATGGTACATGAGATGGGTCTGTGCAGTAACAGGACCTTCTGTTACGCCGTCCTGGCCTCCATCATGGGTCAGCTGCTCGTCATCTACTTCCCTCCTCTGCAGAGCATCTTCCAGACTGAGAGCCTCAGCATCTTTGGTAAGAATATTTCACTCCACTATTACACCAAAGGTTAAAGGAAGTTTTAGGGGGCTTTAGTGGTGAACATTGCAGATTGCAACCAGCTGAAGCTTCTCCCGGTTTGAATTCCTTCGGTGTTGATTGTTCAGGAGGTTTTTACCGGAGCTGAATTATCCACAGAGGTGTTTTCCTCTCCAAAACAAACAGACCGGGTGATTAAAACTGGTACAAACACTGAATAAAACAGTTTGACCTTAAAAAATCAGCGTGAGATAGCGATGTAGCAAGCCAGAGATCCTCAGGCGGATCAGCCCACAGCCGAGGAGCCCTAACAGCAAATGTTTGGTCGAAAATCCAATAAGGGTGACCAAAAAAAACCGTCACTGCCAGAATACTAGATATAGAATAAGCTCACTGCCACACCTAGAGTCAGCGCTAAGTAATAATTCATAATATTAATAACTATTTATATAGCACCTATAAAAACTGTTTCCAAAGTGCTTTGACAAACAAAGCAAAGTCGAGGCCGTAAACCCCAGAGGTGATGGAAAAAATTTAAGTTAGTCAATGATGCCGAACAAAGGTCAGACGAGATCAGAGGCAGAATTAAAGACGAGATCAGAGGCAGAAACTTGTTACAAAGATACAGAAACAAATTAAAGGCAGTAAACACAGAGCAGTGATAATTATGATAATAATAAGCAGGATCAAGACAGAATAAAAAGATACAATTAACAGACAAACAGAGCGCAGCTTCTCCTCACAGCACCAAAGTGTCTGAAAGACACATCTGCAGAGGTGAAAGCGACTTCTTCAGACTTCTACAGACGACTTTGTGTTAGTTTCAGCTTTA
>NW_024610900.1:0-1707 GCF_008729295.1 Plectropomus leopardus
ACTTTGTCTACATTTATGTAATATTTTAGTTTTATTTTGTCTCATGACACAATGTGTATTGCATTGGACACTCATGTACATAGTATGTCACACGTTTATTTTTAGGCGTCTTAGGGTTTCAGACTCACATGACCTGTCAGGTGACCTGTTCTTACTGGTACTTATGTGGTGTGTCTCTGCACTTTTATCATGTCTGAAGACGGGCTTTGGTCCGAAACGTCACACATGTGGAAGTTATAAATGTTCATGGGAGCATTGTCTAGTATGCAGACCTTATTTGTGTTTTTGCTTCACGGGATAAAACCATCAAAAGAGTCCGGCGCTCTTCATCTCACAGGTCGGACTGATGTCTTGTAGTCTGAAGTTGGCATAAATCTGGTTATCCGATCCAGGAGAGAAAGCGCTCCCTAAAAGTCAAACAGTTCAGCAGAAGCAGCTGGGAGCTGATTGATTTTCGACAGTGTGTTCGCTGAAACAGAGCGGTTCTGTGTGACTGAGAGCAGATTAAAACCTCCTGATAGAAAAAAGAGCCGCTCTGATTAACTCTGCTCACAGAACAGAGACCTCACTGATCGCAGAGCTGATTTCATCCCAGTTTATCACCAAACGTTCCCACTGGAGCCGGCGAGCTGACCTGGAGCTCAGAAACCCTGAAGGGATGATTTGATGTCGTAGAGAAACAAGCATGACTCAGTCAGTAAAGAGTAAAGATATCAGACTGTACCAGAGGTGATGTTTTAGCAGAAGCTTCTGGAGGAAAAGAGCTTCTGTATACAAGCAGATGAACACAAATGTGCTGAACAACATTAAGAGTCGACAAATTATTGACCAGGACGATTATTGGGGCCGATATTTGGCATTTTGCCAATTATCTGTATCGGCGTTTTATTTTGATGATCACTGATAAAATTCATTAAAAAGTGCAAAGAAAGTGTCAGCATGGGAGGAACTTTTTATCGGTCTCATTAAAAGTGATTGTAAACTGGATTCAACATGTAAACGTCCTGAACGAAGAACTAAATGTTAAAAAAAACTTTATTTCTCCAAGATGCACGTAGTTTTAGGCTTGGATTGAATCAGTTTTTAATACCTTCATACCTGAAATTGCAGCGGGGTGTATGTAAAAAAAACACAATTAAAAAACGATGGAAAATCTAACCTGCATATGCAGATTTCTTTTCCTCCTCAGACTTGACAGACACTTCCACTGTGCTCAGCCCAGTAAACCTCTCTGTTCTGTGATAATAATATAATAATGGTTTAATAACATATACCATGATACAGTAATATTTTCCAATAAAGTTATCATAATGTACTTGTTTTCCCAACTTGATTTAAAAAGTGATTTTTAAAAAAATAAAAATATTTATTTATTTTTTGCTGGATATCAGCAGAGTTTTGTAAGATGATGTTTGTTTCTTCTTCTGTGGTGCTCCGTTGGACCACCAGATGGAGTCAGAGCTCCTTGTTAACTTGCTTCAGCTCAGTCAGTCTCTACTGTTGCAGTACATGTTGTACTGTGTGTATTTACTGTATTTTATTGTGTTTCTGCTGTATTATAATGTGACTGTGTTTTTGTCCTGCAGGTGGAGTAAAATCTTCAAGTCTCGGATCGTGCAGACCATCGCTCTCTATGGAAACACTTCATTCATGGTGGCCATCGCCATTCTCGTCTTCCTCCTCATCGGTATGTGAGAGAGAGAGAGA
>NW_024610901.1:0-4227 GCF_008729295.1 Plectropomus leopardus
TTATAAGGAGATTTACAATTATATTAAAGTTTAAGAAATGTTCCTATTATCTAAATTATAAATGTAAAATTATTTTAAAAAAATATTGTTATATATTATTAACATAGTTTAGTTTTTATTTCTGTGCTGGTCCATCCCACATGGGATTATAGGACACCATCGAAATTCAAAGCCTGTGTCCTGTTTCCTGTTTTACAGATCAGCAAAAAAAAAGTACAAAATTAACTCACAAAATAATATATGACCAATATTTTTGCACAAAAAAAATTATATAAATGTTACTAATCTTCAGTTTATCTTAATAAAGAGCTTGTTTTCTCCTCGTATGATTTCTCCACATAACAAGCTAAACTAACATAATTATTATTTACATTATCATTTTTTATTTACCCATTTGTCTATTTTATTTATTTATTATTTTTTTTATTACTGATTTCCAGGTGTTTTTATAATTTTTTTTACTATTTCCTTGCTACCTTTTGGGTCATTTCTAATGAAGCTGGTCTTTGTCTTCTTTGCATCTTTTTTAAAGAACAAAAGCAAAGTTCCCCAGGTTTTAAAGGGTTAATAAATATGTTTTTTGATAGCCTTGCACCTACGTGATGAGCATATAACTGCCCCCTTCCTCAGGCAGAATTTAACACTCACATGCAGCCAGTTTATTAGGTACACCTGGGTAAAACGAGCAATCCAGCTGCAATAAATCCTTCATGAGGGTTGGAGAGTCTTCGGAGACGTGCCGATCGGCCTGCAGGATCGCTGCTGCACTTTCAGATGTTGATTGTGATGAGGAATATTTTATATTCGTGAGGGCTCACATTCAAACGCTCTCGGTATAACGCACTAAAAGGCTGCAGTAATCTTCACTGTGTCTTTAAGAAACTCTGTTTGTTGTGTTTGAGACAGAAACCTGATTAACGTCTTGAGACGGAGCATCATTATCGCTCGCGTGTTAATGACCAGCGCCGTCTGGGGAAATGTAAACCGACTTTATTTTGTCTTTTATTTGTGCGAGCCGGAGAGTCGCAGGAGGAATAACTGCCGCTGCGGCCGCATTAACCGTAATGAAGGAGGAGTCGAGACAACAGAAACACGGCGCTTTGAATCGCTTCAGTCCTGATTATTATTCTGAGGCTGAACCTGCGCTGAAGTCACGATTAAACTCTTCCATCTGATTCAGGAATTTACTGCAAACTCTCCAAAGCTAATTATAGCAGGGGTCCTACAGCTGAAGGCCAGTTAGATTTAATACTTTTTAAAACATTTTAAAGCCACAATACAATAACAATAACAATAACAATTACAATACCAAAATTAAAAAAAATACATAAACACCTGCTGCCAGTCAATGCCTTTGAATAGACTTGTAATTTTAGGAGAAAAAAAGTCAGAAATGTACATGAAAAAAGTTGAGATTTAATGAGAATAAACTCTTAACTTAATATTACAAGAAATAAGTCGTAGTTTTATGAGAAAAAAAATCATAATTTTATGACAAAGTCTTAATATCATGGGAATAAGGCTGGAATCTTTTAAGGAAAAAGTTGTAATTTTCTGAGAATAAAATTGGAATTTTACAAGAAAAAAGTCACAATTTTACAAGAGGAAAGTTGCAGTTTTATGAGAATAAAGCTGCATTTTATCAAAATAAAGTCGTAATTTTAAGAGAAAAGTCAGAACTTTATGAGAATAAACTTGTAATTTTCTGAGAATAAAGTTGTCATTTATTTGAAAAAAAAAAAAAATTTTACGAGAAAAAAAGTTGTGATTTTACCAGAATAAAGTCCTATTTTTATGAGAAAGGGGATATTATATAAC
This sequence comes from Plectropomus leopardus, assembly GCF_008729295.1. NCBI lineage: Eukaryota > Metazoa > Chordata > Actinopteri > Perciformes > Serranidae > Plectropomus > Plectropomus leopardus. The sequence continues at coordinate 1,819 of NW_024610901.1, forward strand.
GTAAACACAGGTCTGTGTGTGGCACGACAGCGGGGACGATGGTCACGGACGCCGCCGGCGCTCTTCGATTTTCAGTGGAAATGCTGTTTGGCGCAGGAGACGTGTGTGTTTACAGCGACAGATTTACTTGGAGTGGGCGCTAAATAAAAGTGTCTGGATGCTTTAAGAGTCTGTTGTACCTTGATGCCCTTGGTGTCCTCCTCATCAAAAGAGCCGATGTCAAAAGCGTCTGCGGCGTTCACCTCTCCTCTGGGAGGAATTAAAGGAGGCGAGTACTGCAGACGGAGGGAGAGAAACAGAGAGAGAGAGATGGGTTCAGTCACAGCAGAAGAAGAAGAAACAAGTGACAAAAGGAGGAGAGAGTGAGCGCAACAACAAGGCCACAGTCCCACAGCAGCACTTTCTTCAAGTGATGATGGTGTTACCATGGCAACTGTAACTGTACCGGACTAATGACTAGTGCAGCTCGGTCCGCCGTCGCTCTGCACACAGAGACATGAACCTGATCTACTGCAGACGGACGCCACAACATGTTTATCACAAGATTTCGTCTCTAGGAAGTGTTGCATCGATCATGGCATTGGCGGGTTTTTTGCTGTTGAGACATAAAATTATAGTAGTGTATTTGGTTTTGAGTTCATGTCAATCACAACAGCGTAGAATGTGATTACCAAGTGGCATTGTCACGGATTAAACAGCTGATTGTCCAACAAACGGACAAACAGAGCCGAGAAGTATGGATCTCCGACAGCGTGGATCTCCGACACAGCGGCTGGCAGCGCAGATCTCTGGCAGTGCAGATCTCTGGCAGTGCAGATCTCTGGCAGCGCGGATCTCCGACACAGCGGCTAGCAGCGCGGATCTTCAACAGCGTGGCTGGCAGCACGGATCTCCTGCAGCGCGGATCTCCAGCACGGCGGCTGGCAGCGTGGATTTCCGGCAGCAAGGATCTCTGACACAGTGGCTGGCAGCGCAGATCTCTGACACAGCCGCTGGCAGCGCAGATCTCCGACACAGCAGTTGGCCGCGCGGAACAGCTAATTTTTTTGTACCGTGTCACAGTCATTTTACCCCTCTGCACACAAATTGCATTTTTCAAAATCAGACTATAAAAAATTATGTCCATTATTATGATTTTCTACTTTCAACCAACATCAGTCCTAATCACAAATATCAAATATTCATTAATTTTCAAAATTAAGTATTTAAATGACAGTTTTTTGTCATGATGGCACTATGTTTTTCGATGGAAAGGAAAAAAAACACAGATGAATAACTGCCAATATACTGCATTAAAAGTTTTCTTTTTTAAAGTTTTTTTTTTTAATGACAGTCTGGGATATATCAATGATTAGCAGCAACATTGATTGTGACAATGCACCTAGTGGAAATAGTATGTATTTTCTCCACTTGCCAAATATGATTAAAAATAAATGAATAATATAATATAAAATAAAAGACATTATGCATTATCTTTAAATGACAAGTCAAAATAATTCCAATACATAATACAAGTCCTGTTTTTCTGCTCTGATGGCTGTGGGATCAAAAATGTCAGTTTGAATGGGTTTCAATGGAGCATTTTTGGACCTGAACAGTCTGAATGTAACTATTTAGTTTCCACAGTGTATTTTAGACTTATTGTAGGAGCTGAGCTGCAAATTCACTGATTACACTCAAATACACAATCTGGACTACATTTAGGTAACAGGTAACAGTGAACTTACAGCAGCTTAAAAAGGCAGCGTTCAGCTTCCCTGATTGTGAATTTATGGACCAAAAGAATGAGGAAATGTTAAAAAAAAAAGAAGAAGCTGCAGGCCGGAGAACAAAAGGAGGACTCACGGAGGAGAGGACACTCACTCACCTTCTGGAGGTACACCTGCTGCCAGTCAATGCCTTTGAAAAACTGATGCTCCTTCACCTCCGGGGCTCTGTGACACAAACACGGAGTAAATCCACATCTGCACACAAGGTGGCAGCGTTCTCCACATTACAGACACCCATAATCCTGCCTTTTTTACCCAAACCACCCGCTGCAGACGGTGATCCGTCACTCCGCTTCAGTCATAAGCTGATGCGAAACGACAAGTGCTGATAAAATTAGTTATGAGCCCGGCTTCTGTCGGATCACTCGATGTCTATCCGTCTCCACCCGGCACTATTAATGAGCACATCTACCCAAATCCATCACACTGATGAATTCATTTGCACGCTTGTGGACGCTGATGTGGCGCAGAGGTTAATGTGTGTGTGTGTGTGTGTGTGTGTGTGCGTGCGCGTGTGTGTGTGTGTGTTTGTGTGGTGTGTGTCGTACCCTCGGCCCTGACAGCCGAGTCTCTTGGATACGTCTCTCTGCAGCAGCCCCTCCAGCAGGTCTTTGAGCTCTGCAGTGAACGAGTCTGGCAG
>NW_024610902.1:0-1066 GCF_008729295.1 Plectropomus leopardus
AGCCACAGAGAGACTGATGGGACACTGTTATAGACTGAATATCAATATTTATTATTATTATTAGTAGTAGTAGTAGTAGCAGTAGTAGTAGTAGTAGTAGTAGTATTGTTGTTATATTAATAAAAATAGTAATAATAATAATACTTATCTATTAAGCATTTTTCTGAGCAGTTTGCAGGCCATTTCCTTGTTTGTTTTTACCCTCCTTTTTTGTTAATATCCAAGTAATTTTCTTGTACTTTACACAGCTATTGAGTCAGTTCTTTTTTAGTTTCTCACTGCTTTATTCAATGTTTTTGAAAGAATTGAAACCAATTTGCTAAGCTTTTAAAGGGTTAATATCAACCTCAATGTTTTTACTATTGACTCTCCTACAGTCGTATCAAAGCTGTATGAAATGACTGCTTATGAAAAGACATCATTTACAACTGCTAGCTCACATTAACAGTGTTCAACCAGACATCAGTCATTAAGTTATTTTTTTCCTTTTAAATATTGCAGTAAAGGAGTTATGGATCAGTCAGGAGCAGCCACAGTGAGCTGTTTGATGAAGGGCTGCACACCTCCAACTCTTCAGCAAGCTAACCAGCTCCTTTTGCTGTGCCCTGCTGTTAACTGCTGTGCCCTGTGTGGGAAACTACACACAGTGTGCAGCATGAAATCTAAAAGAGGTTGCAATTATTTTGACTGACTTCAAACAATGTCTGTCTGACTGCACCGGGAACAGATACACGAGTTGCTCTTGTGTTTTATTTCTGACAGAGTAGCAGCTCAAATGCTTAATAAACCAGGACTGGAATCCGTTGGACTCTACTTTAATGTGTTCAATGGGCTGTTTTAAAGCACCAGACAGGCCTGCGTGGATCCAGTCGGGCTCGGTTTGAAAATAACATTAACCTTGAAACCTGACAAATAATTTAATAAGAGATTAGTTAACTATATGTTTCAGGTTGTTTTTCTTGGATGTTTTAGGTGTTGTTGCAGTGATAAAAAAAAGGCATTACCTCTAAGTCCATATTTTGCTTAATGCTTGCTTAATTCATCAAATTAATTTTGTTTTTTTCCA
>NW_024610903.1:0-1952 GCF_008729295.1 Plectropomus leopardus
GTTTTGTTTTTGTTTGTTTTTTTTTCGCAATTTGCGACTTTTTTCCCATGCTTGTGAAATAAATAAATAATCTCAGGGGTCAAAGGTTTAAATACTTGTGAAAAGAAATGCAGCACAAGAAAAGTGATGTCAATCCAGGTTCAAATGGTTAAAGTGTGCTTTTTTGACAGAAAAATGCAAAAATAATGCTTGAAAGTGAAACATAAAGATGCCACAGGTCACACATGAGCTGATAAAGGATCCTGAATTCAAACTGTAGATGCATGCATTTTCAAACATGAGATTAGATGCATTAACAGGTGAATAATATGACCTTTTCTTGTTAGATTTTGCTTTGTTTTTTCATCGTCTTTCATCATTATAGCTCAAAAAATGATGCTGCTGCAGCTTTATTCCTACTGTTGCATTTCACGAGACTCTCACTAACCGCAGAGATGTAAATGCAGCTTACAGAGCTCTTACTCTCTGAAGTATTACGAAAAAAAAGTGGCTCAGTCCCATTTCATTTGTCAAGGGGCTACTTAAGAATGAAAGATGCCCCCCGCCCTTTATATATATTTTTTTCCCAAGGACGTATGAGCTCATTCTGGCTGGCCGGCTGCCTGGACGAGAGGGAAGAGGAGGAGGAGGAGGAGCTGCATGCATTCATCAGGTACATTACGTCACCGCGGGCCAATCCCCTGCTCTCTGACACGAGCTCTCAGAGCAGCGTCTGTCGCAGAGTTTAACGTGTGGGAATTGGCTCACAGTGACACGAGCTGGTTGTTACCTCGAAAAAAGGGACAAGCAGGGGTCACGAGGTCGAATGGCGTTCGGCTCAAACAGCCAAAGCCTCCACTGTGATGTGTGTGCTAAGAGGGGAGAGTTTTCATGAGGTTTTCATTTTAAAAAATATCATCAGGAAAGGAGTTAAACATTTTTAGTTTGGCATAATTTTAAGCAGCAATTTTTCTTTTCTGCATCAATTTATGGCGTAATTGTGTTTAAAACCAAGAGCGACGTCACTTTGCTTGTCACATGTATTTATTTATGTATTTATTTTTTAGGTATTTTTCTTCTTCCTGTTTCTTTATTTACTAATTTTCATGTTATTTTCTTGTACTTTTTCCTCATTTCTTGCAAATTTGTTGCTCATTACTTTACTCATTACTATAACTGCATATGCGGCATGTTTTCATTTGTTTCCATGTTTTTCGTTTGATGCATGGCCATTTTAGATTTTTTTTTAAAATTGGCATCATGTCTGAAGATGCAGCACATTATTTTGGGCTGGTGTAGCATCTTTCTTGCCCTTACTGGCTTCCATAGAAAACCCGTTCTGTATCAACATTACAATAGTTTTGCGACATTCACAACCGAAAGTAAAAGCTACATCCAATTCAAAAGAAGGTAAAAATTTAATTCAAAACTCACATTTGTTGACAACTAAGTAGAAAAGTGGGTAAACGCTGCATTTTGGTCGTTCTGAAGAAAAATCTTCGGGATGTTTCATCTTTCGCTCATTGATAAAATGTTAATCACTAAAAAGCAAACTAACTACATAATAAGTGACTACAAATCTTTAAACTTCCCACCCATAAACTGTCATCTTTCATGCAGGACAGAAGTGCACAGAGAGGCAGCATTCCTTCACCATCACCTCTTTTCAAAAGCTATTCAGTATCAAAGTATCAGTTTCCATCATATTGATTTGCCCATAAAGATTTCAGAGTTTCTGGTGACAGCAGGTGGTTGAAAGCTGATACAAAAAAAAGCACTTTTAAACACTTTTTTTCTCCTCAGAGACAAGAATCAATGGGGCTGATGGGAAATGTGGTCTCTTTATTTGAGGAAACGGTGGCAATGATGACAATATCTAAAAATGATCCACGGCCGTCGAGGTCGCCGGTGCTTCAGAGGGCTGTTTGTACACAAGAGAGGCTGTAAAGCTGTCAGCCTCGCTCTGCTTTAAC
>NW_024610904.1:0-1321 GCF_008729295.1 Plectropomus leopardus
TAAGGTCATTTTCTTAAATGTTTTTGCTTTTTACTTTTCTATTTTGTTGCTTATTTCTAGGTAAAAAAATATATATTTATAAATCTTATCATTAAATTATTAAAACTATGTTACAGAACAAAAACAGAAAAAAGAAACAAGGTTTTTGATTTTTGTCTTTTACTTGTCTTTTTTGTAGCTTATTTTCAAGAAGTTGTCTTGTAACTTTTTAGAAATGTCCTGCTAATTTTTTGGCCATGTTTTATTGAGTTGCTCCTTGACTTCTTTCTGTCGTGCCTTTTAGAGAAATAAAGCCAATTTACTCAGGTTTCAAAGGGTTAAATTCAGTCAGCATTCCCTAAGACACAAATGAACAAAATAGCTTACAATAGGTGACAAAACACTCCCTCCATGGCTATCTGCCCTCTTGGCCCTGCTGCTCTTGGTTGGCTTTTTCACTTTATCTCAGAGATCTCGAAGTAATGTGACTCAAGTAACTGCAGTACACACTCTAAGGATTTTATTGCTTCAGTGGACTACAGTTACCATCATCACTAATTAGACATTCACATTAAAGGCGGCAAATATTCATTTTTAACATTTGTCATCTCCTTTATGAAAGAAATTAGGCTCATTTAACCAAGAATCTGCTGTTTCAGTTGCAACATTAATGTTTGCCATACATTTTGTAGCTTTTTTGTATCATAAACTATGCCACAGTACTTCTTCCCCGTCTCCTAAAATGACATATCATGTGCAAATGATTTGTGGGGTTTTAACTTCTTCTGTCATGTGAACAAGCAACACCATGAACACTGTTCGTGTCAAGACTGCAAAGACACAGAGTAGTCGGGGTGAGATCAGGGAGGCAGGGGGTCCCAGCCTGCAGACAGGACAGCATTCACCCCTCCTCCACGTGCTGCTGTTCACAAGAAACACAAACACTGTGACTGCAGACATGGTCGCACAGTGAGACTCACTAACTTGTTTGTTTTAGGAACATTTAGGCCCTTAACCCTTTAGGACTGTTTGGTGCATTTTACATGCTTTTCATTTTTCATTTTTTAGGCGGTGTTCATGCATATGGAATACATTTTGGCAAGACTATGTATTATTGTTTAATCTTGGAATTTCCAGCTCAGCTCCTACAATCAATCTAAAATTCACTGTGGAAACTAAATTGTCACATTCATACTATTAAGTGCAAAAAATGCTCCATTGAAACCCATTCAAACTGACATTTTTGATCCCACAGCCATCAAAGCATAAAGATATGCATTGTATTATTTCTGGGTGTCATTTTGGGCTTTTGCTTTGGAACAAAGCACAATTTTTTTTTTTT
>NW_024610905.1:0-1065 GCF_008729295.1 Plectropomus leopardus
CCTCCAGACGACGGAAACAGAAATGCAAAAACGAGCTAATACTGCGTTTTGTTCAGTTCTTTTTGGTCTGTTTTGAAGTTATTGCAGTTTTAAAAGGATTTTCTTTTCCCAGAAATAAAACAGATCTATCACTTAATTTAATACTGCAAAACAGATGTCAGAAAGTGGGTTTATAACTAAGTTTTGACCCCATTTACGGTCATATGTAGGGCAGTATATTAACCACAATGGCCGGCCTTTATGGGTCAGATGTGCCCTCACAGCTCGGCAGCTCGGCACGGTGGCTGTGTTAGTAGGACAGTCCCATGATTCCTTTCATGTTTTATTGAGACACTGAGAGCAAGCCCTCAGGTTCTCCCAAGTATTCATAATACAGTACGACAGGCGGAAAACGGCTCGAGAGGAGGCGGGGGGAGGGGAGAGCGTGCAGCGAAGGCGACAGTGCAGAGGCATTCAGCTGAGTGAAGGAGAGGCTCAAAAACCACAATAAAACAGGAAAAATGCAGATAAAATCAAACGTATGATGTTTACAAACTCAAAGACTGCAGCTCACAAAATGTACCTGCACGGAAACGAGACCGAGGCTGTTAACTCTGACAAATACCTGCTTATTTTTCTGATTAGACACCGTTTGGAGCATTTTAGGCACTTTTCATTCTTCTTTTTTTATCATTTTGTCTGTGTTCATGCATATGGCAGACATTCAGTCCAGGTTGTGTATTTTAGTTGAATCAGTGAATTTCCAGCTCAGCTCCTACAATAAGTCTGAAAATTATTTATTTTTATGTTTGTTTTTTTTATTTTTTAAATCTAAAAACAAAATGGCATCATGACAAAAACCTGGCATTTAAAGGGTTAAAATTCTGAAAATTAATGAATGTTTGATATTTATGATTGGGGGTGATGTTGGTTAAAAGATGAACACAATCAAAGTAGAAAATAATATTAATTTATAACATTTTTTGTGTTTTTCTTTTATTATAAAGAAAATATCTTGTTGCTGCAACTTTCTTTTTTCTTTTTTTTCTTTTTTTTTTTTTTTTTTACCAGTGCAGGACCTAGGTG
>NW_024610906.1:0-4296 GCF_008729295.1 Plectropomus leopardus
CAAGGTATATGTAACATTTGTCTTATTATTATCATGTACAATACCTCTGCCTCCATTTTTAACACCTCTACTTGCTGCTAATATTATACTGATACAGTGCTTGTAGGCCTAGCTTCTGCTAGCTTCCAATCTTTAAAAGTACTGTAAAATTGAAGGAGTAATATAAAACCACTGTAGTAGCTGATTTCTACTGTTATTCTTCATTATGTATTCCAGCTATCACTGAGTGAAGGATACATTGCATATCCCTATATTGTGTTTTTTTTTTCCAACAGTCTAATTAACAGTGAAGAGAAGAAAAACCCTCGAGCTTTTCAACTGCCAGAGCCCCCCTTTGGGACTGACAATATGTCAGCCTGGGAGAGGGATGATAGCAGCAGCAACAGCAAAGAGAAGGTAAACAAAGAAATGTCAAAGTCATTTAGAAAGTAATTTAGCCACACGAGTCACCACAATAACAATTTATTCTATCTCCTGTATTGTTTTATTATGTAATGATCATATATTTTAAGACAAAGCAGAAGGATTGTTATTGATGTCGTAGTGCTACACACTTCATTAAGTTGTTTCTCGATCAGGCAGACCAACTTTTGGGTCAGGTACTTGTTTCTCGATGGTTTATGGGCAAATGAGAGAGCATAATGCAAACTGAAGGGAGAGCTGGGGGGCTATCATGGATATAGTTACATTCACAAAATAACCACCACGCACTGTGGCCTTGCTTTGTATTCTGCAGAACAACAATGTTCAAGACGACCAGATGGTGAAACTGCAGTCATTCAATCAATATCACGAGACCAGTAAATTCAAGAGGATGTAAGTTCATGTGGTCACAAGATGGTGCTATTGTTCTGTATTACATTCAGCACAAGTGGCGACGTCTCACAGAGCCACTTTACAACTTTCATAAACAGAATGGCCCTGTTACACCTGCAAATGTAATAACAGCCCACAAACATAAAGAACCACAAACGTAATTCAAATCTGCAGCTTTTAACACAATAATCCCACAAACGTAATAAATTTCCCACAAGTGTGATAGCATTTTCTTATTACAAACGTAAGACGGAATTTCCTGCAAATGTAATAACTGTTACATAAATGTTAGACCAGGAGAAAGTAGATGGTGGACTTGTTAATGCACAGCCTCTATAACATTGATTTTTTCTGCAAGTAATTTATAAGTTACTCAGTACTGCTTTGACATGTTTCACCTGTTCTGCCCAAACCTGTGATATTTTCTAATGAGCTCACTCGAGCCCGTTGGCAGGTGTATGAGTAAATAAACCACCAACAATGACCACATAGATCATTTTTCATTTTCATATTACATTTGTGGGAAGTTATTACAATTCTGAAAACTGAAGACTTTCACCTTCCCACAAACGTAACAAGTCCCTGTAAATGCAATAGATGGAAACAGGAAATTTTGTATTACATTTGTGGTTTATTTTGTTTGTGGGCTGGTATTACATTTGTGGGTGTTACAGGCCCAAAACACAATAGATTTATTATTGACCAGTTATGTTCTTAAGTCAGATCATATCAGTAATTTTGATTGAAAGTAATACATTTTTCAAGTCAGTGTTATAATATTTTAAAAGTCACAGCTAGGATGACAGTAAGCAATGTCATAATTGTCAGCATTTCCAAATTATGTAATTCTGTAGTTATTAGTATTGCAACACATAATGTATATGGCTGATTCATATCTGTGTGCTTAGGGGGTTGTTGTTGTCAGTAAATAATTCCCATAAATTGCCATGCTGTGGTGACTCAGCAGAAATGCTTATAGGCATGCAGCACACTAAGGTCAAACCAAACAGCACCCAAACTCAGGTGAAAACAGGACATTCACCTATTTGCTTTAGCTCACATCTGATCTGTGCTGTGTGTTCTGTGTACTTTGGGACAATGTCAATGACCTGCCAGAAATCCTAAATAATCTCACACACAATGCAACACAGACAAAACAGTAAACAATGTGGTCACAGGGCACCTGGACATTGACAAGTCCACAAAGGATTCACTTAAAAAAAAGTTACCCAAATCCTAATTTTAAACATACATTTAATGCATCATAATCTGCTTATAGCACTGTTTAGTTATAGTTTTAAGCACTCATAAATATTCAAAATGCTTTACAACAATAATCATTGCACCTTGTAAAGCATTTTATTAAGACATATGATCCCAAGTATCATAAAATATAATGCTTTATAACTGGTCCCTCACTGATTTTTTTTTTGCAACAATCATAGTGTAACCTTTCATACATTCTTTAATGCATTATGATAATTTTAGAATGTATTATTATGCCTGTTAAACAAGTCAGTTTTACGTTTTGTTTGTTTACAATTTGTGTTTAACTTTACTTAACACAAACAATGATTGTTTATTTGTAACCAGCTTGTAATGCATTATATCTGCCTATACATCAATAATTTCATTCCTTCACTTAAAGCACCCAAAAACCATTTAGAATAGCTTATATTCATTCATCATTCATTACCTGAAACTGTTTATCCTGTCAAGGGTTATGTGGCGGCTGGAGCCTATCCCAGATGTCATTGGGCAAGAGGCAGGGTACACCCTGAACAGGTCATCAGACTATCACATGGTTGACAAATAGAGACAGACAATCATTCACACTCAGAATAACATCTCTGGCCAATTCAGAGTCATTAATTAACCTAACCTGCTTGTCTTTGGACTGTGGGAGGAAGCCTGAGGAACTGGACTAAACCCATATTGACACGGGGAGAACACACTGCACACAGAAGGACCCCAGTCGGTTGGCGGGTTTGAACCTGGAACCTTCTTGCTGTGAGGGCCGCCAAGTTACTGTGAAATGATTTACAATGTTTTACAACAATAAGAATATAATACACTATTATCTTTGCAAAAGAAATAGCAGTGAGTCACCAGAAATTATAAGCTATTTTGATACTTGAACTTGTAAGTCATTATATAATGCTTCATACTGTGTTGTGATTATTGCTGTAAAGCATTATGGATATTTATGAGTGCTTGTAACTACAACATGCAGTGATATGAGCAGATTATATTGGATTATAGGTATGTTTATAACGCTTTACAGACATAGGTGTCATGGAAAGTGTAAGAGTTTTGATATTCCTGAAACAAGAGTTTCTGAGTGAAAATTATTTCACAGTCTTCTGTCTTTATGTGAAGAAAAATAAAAAGGCCAAATCTGATATTGAATTGCTTGTTTAGATGGAAAGTGCAGAGGATTTGCAAAGATGGTGGACTGCTATAAAATGAAGATAAAACTGACCATTAGAAAAAAACAAAAAACAGTTGTTGACTTTGTTGGAAAAGCACTTTTGTAATGAGTAGCCAGAGTTTATCTTGGCGTTACATTATATCGTATGATTTCTGGGAAAAAGCTTTCCCAAAAATTGCATTTCCATCACATTTAGACTTAATGTCTTTGTTGTTCTCACAGAGTTTTTGACAAGAATCCAGCTCCTGTCAACATGTCGAAGCTGTTGAGCTTTGGTTATGCAGATGACAACAAACCAACAGCTAACACTGATTTGTCAAGTAAGTGTTTCTGACAGTTTGAGTTACAATCCTCCAGGTCACCATCAATCATTTCCCCTCTTGTTTTACCATCATGCTATTAAATTCCTCCTGATCAGAATAAAATAAAAAAAGCCAAAAGATTTCAGCCATTAAGAATTTATGATGACTCTTGACAGTATAATGTAGAGATTATTAGTTAATTGGTGATTGACTCGTGCTCTTATACATTTTTTACGTCAACAGATTAGCAGACTGCCAGTGTCGTGGGAAAAGGACATAAAAACTCAAATGCTTCCATAAGGAATAGTTGCCATCCTCTCCTCCCTTTATTAATGAACCACAACAAATGTTTAACTTACTTTCAATGGTTCTTTCAAGTCAGATGTATCACTCAAGTATGAAAGCTCTCCAGTGAAGTTAAGATGGGACTTTTTATTTATTTAATGTACCTGTTAGCCGTGCCTTATTAACTGCATTCATAGAAGGCACCCACAACTCTTGTTTTCAAGTTTTTTGCTGTGTCTGTACCTCTGTAAAGAGCCGCTTTATGTAACAAATGTTTGAATGTTTAAATAAAATCAACATGTCTCACAATCTTTCTCTGCTTTTGCCTTTTAATCCAAAATATTTGCTCTTACAGCCTGAAATATGAATGTTTTTTTCATTAATATTTTATAGAACTTTTTTCATATATCGAATGTCACCAATGACCAGCAAATCAAATGACTCACACACACACACACACAC
>NW_024610907.1:0-726 GCF_008729295.1 Plectropomus leopardus
CTAAAGGCATTTAAACAAAGTTTTGTGTTGGAGTTTGTTGTATTCCAATGTCTGAATTTCGACAGAAACGTAAATTTTTATTGTAAATCTAATAGGTTCCAAATATTGGTCAACAGTCTCATTAAATAGTAATAATAGGTATTGTTACCGGCCCTGAAAAACCAATGTTGGTCGACCCCTGGTGTTCTGCATTTATTCACATACTACAAACAATTTCAGGGAAGATAATAGTGAGAAATCTTGGATTTGTGCTTTAAAAGTTTGTATGTTAGTTAGCACTGAATTGTGTGTGAATGAGGCCCGTTGTTTTTTAAGGTCAATTCCTCGATGCAGTTCTTATTTCTGGATGTTTTCTGGACGTTGCCAGACTTTTTCCAAACTTTCTTGCTGTGTTCACAACTCTTTTCAGCTGCATATCATCAAGATGTTCATTACTCCCTCTCATGATTCCCCTCTCTGTCTGTTTGCATCTCTCACTCTATTTTTAGCTCTGTCTTTCACAGATTAGGGGCCTATTTATAGACCCCCTTATGCTGTCCAATGAGAGGGCTCTCTGTGGGAGACTAGCAGTATCACAAGGATTCACACACCTCCCACTTGGCATCGAGCCCAACCTCCCTCCCTACCACCCCCACCCAGCTCATACCACCCTCTCCTTCGACTTTTTCGCCTTCTTCTCCCACCCCATGTCACTGCACCCCCCCCCCCCCCCACCCACAAGAAAGA
>NW_024610907.1:776-1223 GCF_008729295.1 Plectropomus leopardus
TTAAACATTTTCTAAAGGCATTTAAACAAAGTTTTGTGTTGGAGTTTGTTGTATTCCAATGTCTGAATTTCGACAGAAACGTAAATTTTTATTGTAAATCTAATAGGTTCCAAATATTGGTCAACAGTCTCATTAAATAGTAATAATAGGTATTGTTACCGGCCCTGAAAAACCAATGTTGGTCGACCCCTGGTGTTCTGCATTTATTCACATACTACAAACAATTTCAGGGAAGATAATAGTGAGAAATCTTGGATTTGTGCTTTAAAAGTTTGTATGTTAGTTAGCACTGAATTGTGTGTGAATGAGGCCCGTTGTTTTTTAAGGTCAATTCCTCGATGCAGTTCTTATTTCTGGATGTTTTCTGGACGTTGCCAGACTTTTTCCAAACTTTCTTGCTGTGTTCACAACTCTTTTCAGCTGCATATCATCAAGATGTTCATTACT
>NW_024610908.1:0-1664 GCF_008729295.1 Plectropomus leopardus
AGCACTCACACCTGCAGCACTCACACCTGAAGCACTCACACCTGAAGCACTCACACCCACATTTTTCTCAGAAATAGTATTCTCTGGTTGTTGTTGCTGTTGTTATTGTTACTGTTGTTTCGCTGTTGTTGTCGTTGTTGTTTTGATGTAAATGTTGTTTTGTTGTTGTTACTGTTTTTGTTGTTTTATTTGTTTTTGTTGCTTTTATTGGTGTTATTGTTGTTTTTCTTTCTGCTGTTGTTGTTGTTTTCTGTTATTGTTGTCCATCTGGCTGTTGATATTGTTTTGTTGTTGTTGTTATTTTATTTGTTGTTTTTGCTGTTGTTGCTTTGGGTGTTATTGTTGTTGTTCTTCAGTTTTTTAAAGCTCTAAAGGTTCTTCAGGTGTCTCGTCCTTCTGTCCTCAGACAACACGGCGTCTGTCCTGACTCAGCGTGGCGTTTTGCAGCGGGAACAACTGCTTCACTTCCTGCCAGTGGTGATTTCAGACGGCGAGACTCCACCCCTCAGCAGCACCAACACGCTGACCATCACCGTCTGCAACTGCGACGCCAACGGAAACCGCCGCTCCTGCAGCCCAAGGGCATCACCACTGCTGGTGGATGGCCTCAGCACGGCCGCTGCCGTCCTCGCCTGTGTCCTCACATCGCTGGGTAAGACCTTTGACATGATGTCATGAGGTCAGAGTCCCCGTCCCCTACAGACCTGTGTGGTTGACTGCTCCACTTCCTGTCCCCACAGGTGTTTTCATGGTGACGGTTGCTGTGAGACGCAGGAGCAGGGAGCCTCTGGTGATGGACGATGAGCGAGACATTCGTGAGAATATCGTTCGTTACGATGATGAAGGCGGCGGTGAGGAAGACACTGCTGCCTTCGACATGTTCGCTCTGAGACACCTGAACACCAAACAACCGCCGCCACTCTGTGACACCCTCGTCCTACCGCTGCCACTCGTCAGTGAATCACCAGAGCTGGAGACGGACAGGAAGCTGCTGTTCCAAGAGTTCATCAGAGACAGACTGCAGGAGGCGGACGAGGACCTGACGGCGCCGCCCTACGACTCGCTGCAGACCTACGCCTTCGAGGGCAGCAGGTCGGCTGCCGACTCACTCAGCTCATTAAACTCGTTAAACTGGTCAGATGAGTCTGAGCACAACTACGACTTCCTGCGGGGGTGGGGGCCGCGGTTCAGGAAGCTCGCTGACCTGTACGGACGCCAGGAGGGGGGCGGGGCCACCTCGTAGCCCTTAGACAGCACAGGAGGCGTGGTTAAAGCTTGACTCCTGGGTCACATGACCACAGTCCAGAGACAGGAGTGTTCCTGATTCCCTGCACGCCTCTCTGTGGCGTTCCTCTCCGAGGAAACAGCTGCTCCTGAAACCTGGACAGGAAACGTCCTGAGGGCGAGCCGTGGTGTGGCGGTGGATGTTCCTGACGTGCGTCTGCTGCAATTAAACTTCATGTTCTGAGGATCATCTACATGTAAAATATATTACTTGTCATTTCATCGTAGTGTAATCTGAAAAAAAAATAATTTCATTTTAAATAATTACAAATGAAGACGACAAGATTCTGAAAGACGTCTTCACTGTGTTGATATTTATTGTACCAATAACTTTATTAAATACAGTTTTTTTTCTGTGTTCTGTTGTATAAATAATATAA
>NW_024610909.1:0-1241 GCF_008729295.1 Plectropomus leopardus
AAAGGCAGAATCACAAGCTGTTTTTTAGATTTTTCATCACTGAGCAGGAGGGACATGTGTAAACATATTGTGGTTAAAATAATGCGTTAATTAACTTAAAGATTAAAGATGAAAAGTGAGGATGAATTTAGATGTAAATAATGAAGTAGTTAAAGATCTGGACTGCCAATGTAGAGAGTAAAATAGGACTACAGGAATATTGAAATGTGCTAAGTTAAAAAAAATATAAAATGTGTATTTTATTCAAAGTCATCATTACTACATAATTCATAATTTTGGCTGGATGCACAAATTGTCCAGTAAAATAGTTGAATGCAGAATTTAGGGTCTAACTGTTGATGCTTACACTCCTGGCAGCTCACATTCATTGCAAAAGGGCAACAAAAGCACACTACACACACACACATGTAGCCATCTATACTGAATATGTGCGTTTTAGCTCAACATAATGGCAGTGACTAATGTTGCATTTCTATACTACGATGGTATGGGATTGATAACATGTATTTTTGCATAGCAGACACATCACATGGCAGGTCTGCTTTGCAGCGGACACTACAGCTACTCACTGAGAAGTCTGACAGAATTTTTCTAATCCTGCAGAGATGCTGCAGGAGAAACTTTCAACTGTGACGGATGAACGTATGAGCCTGGTGCAGACTGGCGGGGAGACAGATCTCCTTCCAAACCAGTCACGACTGGGCCTGTCCACAGCTCCCACCATTCCCAGCTCCAGTGAGCCCGACCAGGTATAGAGAACCCCGAGACCAAACACACAGCTGCTTCTTGTGGCTCCAGTTAGTAGAAATATGGACCAGCTTTTCTCCAAATAATTACATGACATGACATGACTTACAGAATTATTGTGATTTTTAAAATATGAAATAAATCCATTTTAGAGTAGAAAGAAACACTAGAAGCATTTGTTTATACTAAATGGTGTATCAGACCAACAGCCCTTGAACCCAGCTCTCCATTCATGGTACCCTGATAATTTTTTTTAAGGTGCCAAAACAAAGGAAATACTTCAGTCAATAAAATAAAGTGGATTTTATATATGACTTGAATTACAGATGATTTTATACATTACTCAGCAGCACTGGGGAAAGAAAATCCTTAACTTCAGTAAAAGTAAGTAACACCACAGTGTGGGAATAAAGTCATATGTTAAAAATTGTATTGAAGTAAACATACATAAGTATTGGTATCAAAGTATACTCAAAGGACTGAAAAATACAACA
>NW_024610910.1:0-1668 GCF_008729295.1 Plectropomus leopardus
ATATATTTATTTCTTGTTTATTTTCTACCATCACAGCTCAGTCTGATGTGCAACTCAAACTTTCTCACTTCTTCCTGTGATTTTATCGTCATGTGTGTCTTTACAGTGTTTTTACCTTTGAGCAGAGCCGTCAGGATGGACATCTCAATGTCCTGCTGTCCCTCTGAGCCCATCCTGAACACTGTGATCTACACACAGGACACACAACACTGTCAACTACACACTGTGATCTGATGAACCACTTTATGAACCAGTTTATGAACCGGTTTATGAACCGGTTTATGAACCGGTTTATTAACCGGTTAACTGAAGAATGAGCTCATTTTTCAGAGGCTGCAGCTTCAGTTTGATCAAATATCTGAATATTGATCATCAGGTTTTATTCATTAAAGTAAATAATTAATAAAAAATAAAATGTTTCTGCCTCCTTCATGATGAAAGTTTGACTGTGTTTTACAGTCTGACCTCTGACCTCTGTGCACAGTGAAAGACATGTTAAACATAAACACTGAACATCAATTATATCAGACATTCGACAGGAAGAAATTACCCAAAACTTAGCAAGAAAAAGAGAAACAAACCTGAAATTTAACAAAGAAAAACAAAAATAAAGGAGGTAAAATTTGACAGTCTGTGTCACACTGGAGGGACACATGTTTACGTCCAGAGGGACGAGAGATGAGGATCTGGATCTGAGTGCTGTTTTGTGGATCAGGTGTCCTCAGGTGGATCAGGACCTACCAGAGCTCTCTTCTTCATGCACTCGGTCACCATCAGCAGGATCTGCTGCGCCTGACTGCGGCTGTACGTGAACGTCTTCTGGATGGTCACCAGCAGCTGCTCTCTGACGTTGTCGCCTAGCAACCTGAGACAAAAACACACCAGACCGTCATGTGACAATGACCAAGCGGACAGGGGAATGAAGTCAGGTGATCCACAGAGAGACAAGGAAGACACTGTCCAAAGTGCTGTCTGTACTGTCTGGACAGTAAGTCTGTTGGACAGACGGTCTGTTGAACAGACGGTCTGGACAGCAGGATGGTCCTGCAGGACAGGACAGGACAGGACAGGACAGGACTCGTTGTCTGTCTGTGGTCTGGTCTTTGTCTCACCCGTCCTCGCCGCAGTATCTGTGTGCAAAGGAAATGATGTCAGAGGCTCGGCCACTGCCGTCGCAGACCACGACGGGGACAGGAGGGTCCTCCCTCAGACTGTCCAGCACAATGGAGATGACGTTAGGACCCCCCTCCAGGATCAGACACACCACGGGGACGCCCTGTCCCAGACCTCACACACACACACACACACACACACACACACACACACATACACACAGACTCAGGTTTGGACCATGGACGGACAAAAATGCCACCTGATGGACAAGGCAGGGGGTGTGTGTGTGCTAATCTGTTGGCATGTTTACTGTCTAAACAACAACAACAACAACAACAACAACAACAACAACAACAACAACAACAACAACAGTCTGTTATCTTGATACGACAAATCAAAGCTTGGAGTTTTTTTTGACGAAGGACAGAAGGATTTCTCTCATGATGCTAATATGTTTTAAGACGAAAAAATGACTGATGCTGAGTCTCCTCCTCCTCAGTGTGTGAGTGTAGCTGCTGACAGTCTGGGATATGTCAGTGTGTGAGTGTAGCTGCT
>NW_024610911.1:0-3287 GCF_008729295.1 Plectropomus leopardus
TTATGGAAAACATATAAATGTATGACTTTTTGGTTCTATTTTGGGTGACTTACTATGCTATGACTTATTGGTGATGTTTTGGACGACATACTATACTATAACTCTTTGCTCATATTTTGGACCACATTCTATACAATAGTATGACTGTTAGGACATACTGCATTTTGCAACATAGTATACTATAGTATACCTTTAAGCCATATTATGGACAACATATTAAAGTTTAACTTTTTGGGCTTATTTTGGGTGACATACTATGCTATGACTTATTGGTGATTGTTTGGACGATATACTTTAGTACGACTCTTTGGTCATACTTTGGACGACATACTGTACAATGACTTTTTGGTCATAATTTGGATAACATTCTTCAGTCTGACTTTTTGTTCAAATTTTGGTTGACATATTATAGTATGACTATTTGGTCATATTTTGGACCACATACTATACTATGACTTTTTGGACATATTTTGGACCACATACTATACAATGAGTTTTTGATGGGATCTTGGAAGACAAGCTATACCATAAGCTTTTTATGGTATTTTTGATGATGTGTTATGTTACTTTTTGTGCAATTTTGGACGGCATGCTATACTATGACCTTTTTGTATTTAAATAATTTTCAAAAAAAACATACAATTCTGTCACTTTTGTGATATTTCTTTTCCATACTATAATAAGTCTTTTTTTTTTTTTTTTTTTTTTTTTTTTTTACATTTTCATGGCTTATTATTACTATTTTTATGGCGGGGGATGGTGTCATTACTGTAGAATTTCTTTAACACCACATTTTGCAGGTAGCAATTTCCTATCTGTGAAAAGTATAGAGAAATGTACTTACTAATTTTTTTCTTTTGTCTTCTCCAGCAAATCAATAATATCAGTGCCATGCTGGTGCTGGCCCGTGCTGTGTCTGGTCCCAGAGAGTACACGTTGGACCTGGAGATGGTGTCAGTTAACCCTTTGCTCAGCTACCAGGGCAACTACCAGACCAGCTCCGCCCTCAGACTCTCCATCTACGTCGGACCATACACCTTTTAAAGAAGAAGAAGAAGAAGAGTGGAGGGACACAGAGAAAGATGAGGGGAGACAGAGAGAGAGCAGGGGAGGAAAAGGAAAAATGAAGCTGTAAAACAAAAGTGGTCAATGCAGTTCAACCAGTCACTGTGATGTTATACTCTTAGCGTTTGATATTTCCAAAGAAAGCCACACATTTCAGCCAAATACATTCAGCACAATATACGAATACAATGTAGCAATAATGTCTCACAGATAAATAACAGCCTGAAAATAATTAGTCCAAGTCAAATTTCTTCCCTTGTGTTTATTGTGCCATGTTTACTCTTATTTTTCACTCAACACCTCTCTGACAGCATCGATGTGTATGAAAAAGAATTTCAATCTTCTCACATCTGTTAAAGGTGATGACAAATCTGTGACACATTTTCTCTCTATCTTCAGGTGGAGGTATTCATGCGCACATTAATCTGTTTTCACCAGTTTACATCCTTATCCTCAGTTCTGCTCTGATTGTCACTTTGTCCGTTTCAGCTCCGTTTCCTGTTGACAGATGCGATTCTGTAACCACTCACATCAGACCTCAGCAATCCATGCTCCTCCTTCACTGTTCATGCATATGTTCAAGTGCTCCATCACTGCCTTTTAAAGGTTTGTCACATTGCAGATTATGTTGTAAGATTCAAACCCACATAAAGATATATACCTTTTCCTCAGTGTCCAAGGAAAATTGATTACTAGGAAAAAGCAGAAAAAAACCCCCCAAAATGTTGTAATATAGCATGTTGAATGAAAAGCTGAAAACGACATAGAATAGTTGGTCGAAAAATGTGAAAATATGTAATGTTGAAAAAATATATCTCCCCAAAACAGCAGAGAACTGCATAAAATAGGCCACCGCGATACATCATAGCACAGAATGTAGCAAAAACGGTGAAAAACACCATAATATGGCATGTCCAGAAAAAGGCCAAAATGCCATACTAGTATAGCGAAAAAATGTAAAAACATAACGTCCCAAAAACAGCTGAAAAACGCATGAAATAGTGTGCCGAAACACCCCATACCATAGAATGTTAAAAAAATGGCCGAGAACGCCATAATATAGCATGCCGAATAAACGCCCAAAGATGACATATGATAGCATTGCAAAAACTTTCAAAATACCCAAAGTCCCAAAAACAGATGAAAATTGCATAAAATACCATGCTGGAACGTGACATGACATAGAATATTGTAAAAATGGAAAAAACATCACGATATAGCCTGTCAAAAAATGGCAGAATAGGCAATACTATAGTATGGGAACAATGTCAAAATGTGACATGTCCCAAAACTGCTTAAAACTACTGAAAACTGCCTAAAATAGCCTACCGAGAAACACCTTAGCATAGAATTTTGGGCCTTAAACCTTTTAATATGGCCTTAAACCTTTTAATATGGCACCTGATAAAAATGACCCACCATTCAAGGCTATAGTCTGGCAAAAATGTCAAAATATGGCATGTCCCAAAAACAAACGAAAACTGCTGAAGACTGAATGAAATAACTGGCTGAGACACGCCTTAACACAGCATTTTGCAAAAACGGCCTAAAACCTTTTAATAAGGAATCTGAAAAAGTTACCCAAAATGCAAGGCTATAGCATGGCAAAAATGTCAAAATATGACATGTCCTGTTGTGACACTGTTGAGACATGTGATAGTATTAAATATAATCAAACACGGCCCAAAGCACTCTCATATGACATGTCCCAAAAACAGCTGAAATCTGCTGAAAACTGCCTAAAATAACCCCCTGAGACATGCCATAGAATTAAATGTTTCAAAAATGGCCCAAAACACTGGAATATAGTATGTGGAACACCCCAAAAGCAAGGCAATAATATAGCAAAAATATCAAAATATGTCATATCCCAAAAACTGCTTAAAACTACTGAAAACTGCCTAAAATAACCTGCCGTGAAACACCATTGCATAGAATTTTGCAAAAACGACTTTAAACCTTTTAATATGGCATCTCCTTAATTTACCCAACATTCAAGGCTATAGTATGGTAAAAATGTGAAAATATGGCATGTCCAAAAAACTGCTGATAACTGCTGAAAACTGCATAAAATAGTCTACTGAGACACACAATGGCATAGAATTTTGCAAAAACAGCTGAAAACTGTCCAAAAAAAAGCTGAAAACTGCTGAAAACTGATTAAAAAAGCCTGCCGAGACATGCCACAGCATAATATTTTGCAAGAAAGGCCTGTAACACTT
>NW_024610912.1:0-1072 GCF_008729295.1 Plectropomus leopardus
GAGGGTGTGAAATAGAGAAAGAGAGGGGAGGGGTTTGTGTATGACTCATACTCTCTCCTCTCTCATTGTCACTCCACTGCAGTAGCATTGGAGGACTTCTGGCCTGCTGTGGGCTCTACCTCCTTTATCTCCATCTCACTGTCTGCCTCGCATTTGCTCCACAGCTTCTCCGCCACTGCATTGTCACTTTGTCTCATTCTTGTGTCTGTTTCCTCCTTTAGAGATTCTCATCTCTAACTTTTTCATTACGGTGCAGGTGATGAGGGAGATATTAACCTCTAAAACTCACTGACCCCGATGGACTGTAAAATCTCGTTGTCAAAATCGACAGACAGGTCCGACCCTAGACATATGGGGGTCCTAAGCAGGATTTGGTTTGGGCACCCCTCTCATTGTAACATGCTGCCACTTTCAGCCCGTTCTTGTTCCGAAGTCATCAAATACCGCACTTTGACGGTGCTTTTGCGTAAGATCCTTATTCCAAAAGCCACCTTTCACATCCACATTATACGCCATTGGATGGTGTCAACTGAGAATGCAGCTGGACAGAAGTGGTTGCGGTGTTGTTATACACCGGCGGACGGCCAGATGGCACCCACCTTGCTTGCATGATACCTGAAAGGGCAGCATCACTCAGAATGGCGTCAGGTTGAAATGCTGATGGTAATAATGTAATATAAGGAGCACAAGGGTGCCTATAGGGTGGGTCCAACAAACCCCAGACTTTCATGCAGGAGTCTGGTGTTTGCTTCCCGTCTGAATGTGATGTTTTTTTTACGACACCTTACCATGTGCCTCCTACCCCTAATCCTAGCCATCCATGCCAGCGTGTATGTTTGTTGATGTCCCAATATTGGTTGCCATGTGCTTTTGTTGCCTAAACACAACCACGTGCAGTGTAATCCCACCATGTGCTTGTGTTGACATCATTGACATGCAGTACTGTGCGGCAGTGCTAACTGTATTCATTATTATGAATATGGTCCATCTGATTTTTCTTTTGTTTATATTTTTTTGCAGTTTCATCAACACAAATGCAACTTTAGCAGGTTTTTAAAAATGTTCCAGATCA
>NW_024610913.1:0-3404 GCF_008729295.1 Plectropomus leopardus
TGTATCACTTTTGAGACCTGATTGTGACAGTCTGACTTTTTTTTCCTTCAAAACATTACAAATACATCTCTGAATATAAGGCAGCCCACTGAAACAGGACTGCAAATGACAAACTCAATAATAAACATAGGTTTAATTAATACTGCATTGATTCATTCATTCATAGTTTATTCACTGTGTTGATCAAAAACATAAGCACAAACATGATTTTAAGTAAAATTAGTCATGTAAAATGGTACACCCTGATAAGCTACCTCTCTCTAATACCTCTCATAGTGTCCATAAAGACTAAATGTAATCGTTATAAAGGTAAAATGTAGTTGTGTTGGATTGCATGAGACTTTGCAAATGTAGCTGAAACAGGAGGCTCAGAGTACATTTTCCAGTTTTACCCAATAAGTATTTGGGATGTTGTAGAATTCTTCAAGTCAGTTTTGATATTTATTTCATGATAAAGTGCTCAATCGGGACTACACGTCAGAAAAGACTACATGGTTCCACTGGGGCTCGAACCCAGGACCTTCTGCGTGTAAAGCAGACGTGATAACCGCTACACTATGGAACCAACTGCGCTTCCATGTGACCAGATGAAAATTTGTATTTGTGATACATTCAACATCGACATCATAATGTTTGCGTTGACATTCACTGCACCTTCATGTTTGGTTGAGCTGTAGCTCTCTGCCTTGTTGCTGCTTTGTTTAGCGAAACAAAATATCAGTCATTCTGCTCATCGAGACACCTTGCATGTACCTTGACCGAGCTTTACCTCTTAGCTGTTGGTGTTTAGGTTCGGTTGCGAGTGGAGCCCTCTTGGGACGTTTTGTTTTATGTGGCCGATCACACGGTACGGTAGCTAACATCCTGCAACTGAGCTGCCAGCTACTCAGTCGCCTACATTTGCTGCGTGTCTCCAGCCGGCCGCGTGCATGCACCGGAGCGGACAGATCGAGTAGGATTTACGTTTTAGGTTTTTTTTTTTTTTTTTTAAAGTTTGTTGTTGTTGTTGTTGTTTTTACAATAAACACTTGGGTTAACGTGTCGTTTTACACGAAGCGTGACACTGTCTGATGCATTTTAGCAGCCGTGGTTACTTTCTGTCAATGCGGTCATGAAACTGTCTGACAGCCAAACTCCATACATTAGAGAATAAACGTGAGGATGAGACGCTAATGTAGGAGAGAACGGGGCTGGTTGTCATACTTTTTACTTTGATTTAAATCCTTCTAAAACGGTATCCTTAATAGATTCATTTTTAACGTGAAATGGAAGCTTAAAGTGTCAGGTAGAAATAAAGTGACCTTAATCCCCTTAAACTTATTCTGTTCAAAAGATATAGACTGTCAAATAGCCTATATTTTGTGCGCCTCTGACAATCACCCACACTGTGGGCTTGGTAGTCACACTATTGGTTGTCATCACAGGTATGTTATTTTAAGGAGAAATAAAGACTTAAATGGGGATAGTCTTTAAAATGAATTGAAAAAGTTTAAATTAATTGAAACCTATCTCATCTCCTGCATCTAGAAAATATAAACAGGAAAAAAACATTCATATAAGTACATTTTTATCTTTACGGAAGCATAAAAAAAAAGCATATGACAACCGACCCCAAAAAAAATGTGACAGGCATCCCCAACCGGGAATTTTTCTTAGCGACTAAGCTAACACCATGTTGTAGTCTAGCTATGAAAAAGAAAATTCTACCATATTTAAAAAGAAATCTTGTATACATTAATTGCATTACATTAACAGAGGAAAGAGTGCTTTGTTTATTCTTAATATTGAATAACTGATGCACAGACCACATCAAAGGTTAAAACATTACACATGACTGGTTGTGTGTGGCATTTAGTCAAACCACCACTAACACTGTAGAGACTAACAACATGGCTGAATTAATTTCTAAAGGTGATCAACAGTTGCAGGCTCTGTCACAAAAGGCAAGTTAAAATAGTTTTTCTGACCTGCATTTAGTGCAGCAGCTTTTTTAATGCAGTTCATTAGTCCATCTCAGAATAAGTGCTGTGACCCATAAAATAAATGTTGTTGATGTATTCATAGATCTGCCGCTCGAACATCATGTTATCGTACAGATTTTTGTTTTCAAACTGCTATCACCTACACATGAACCAGAGCTCGTTCCTCAGGGCGCTCCTGCACTGTGTGATTCTATCAGACATATCTGCGAGTGTCTCTGCTGTGGTCTCTGCATCAAATGGATCTGTTAAGAGTTTGCAGCTGAATTTCTGAGCCTCATACTCACAGTTCTCCTGCTAACTCCAGCTCTGATGTTCAGGCTGTGTGGTAAAGTCTCTCTAAATGTCCATCTCTCCCCAGTTTACTGATGCAAGGTCTAAAATCAGCGATGGCCTATTCTGTCCTACAAGAGTTTTCTCTCCTTCCTCTTTTAAAATTGTCCACCTTCAGCATTATATAGGGCTGCAACTAGAAATTAGTTCTATTACAGTTATTTTCACAATTGATTAATTAATCGTTTGGTCTACAGAAAATTACAAAAAGTGAGAAATGCCCGTTACAATATCCTAGAGCATAAAGTAACTTAATCAAATATCTCGTTTTATCCCCAACCAACATTTCCAAACCCTGAAAAATATTAAATTTACTATGATTTAAGACCAAGGAAAGCAGCATTAAGAACCTGGAAATGTCACATTTTTGGAATTTTTGCTTGAAAAATGACTTAGACTAAAAATTGATAATCAAATTAGTTGACTTGTTAATGACTGATTAATTTTCCATTAATCAAATATTTGATTGATTTCCTAATTTTTGCATTTCTAGCTTCTTTCTTCCATTTTTAGCCATTTTGACTCTCTTCAGCTTTCTTAAAGATGCCAGTGAGGGATGGGCAGCCACACCATGTTGGTAAAATGTGGGGATGACAGCTGCATCTGTTTATCGTGTGGGGTACAATAGCACACCTTGAGAGGCGGCCAGAGCTTGTATTCTCGCTGATCCTGGCTCCATCACTGCGAGCCAGAATTAATAGACAAGGGAGATTCATATGTGGGCAGAATCATCATTCAATGACATGCTAGATTGACTCCACAGGCTCTGAATTTGACCCACATACTATATGTGAAGTGCCTGTGATACTAGATAGCAATAATGGTTATTTAATGGTGTCTCATATCATATTTGGAATTCAAAATAAACATTTCCAGTTGAAGATTAAAATCTAAGCTAGAGCTGCAATGATTAATCGATTAGTTGTCCACTATTGAATTATTGGCCACTAATTTATATTTAATTTCTTTTTTTTTACTGGAACAAACAGGTGGTGCATAGAGCAAATGGAAAACAGACCATATTTTCTTTTTTTAAATTATTTTATTTTCCATTTGCTCTATGCACCACCTGTTTGTTCCAGTAAAAAAAAA
>NW_024610914.1:0-3073 GCF_008729295.1 Plectropomus leopardus
AATGTATTTTAGTCATATAAAAAGACAAACTTACAAAAATACAATATATCTAGCAAACACTCAAATTGATATTATATTTCTGTAAGTTGGTCTTTTTAGATGGCTAAAATACCTTTGACAACAGAAATAACCAAGTTGGGGAAATTTTGGACATCTCCGCAGTTTAACTAAATTGGCAGTCGTCTACCTGAAAGTGATGGCTGTTGTTAGTGTGATGTCACAGTGATGATATATAGAGACCAAAAGTGTTTTTTGTACCAGGCTGCAAACGTGTGTATTTCTGCTGTTAAATCATTTAAACATGGGTGTTTATGGGGATTGACTGGCTTCTGGAGCCAGCCTCAAGTGGCCATTCAAGGAGTTTTTTGCACCTCCACGATAGCTTCATTTTTCGGCCTCAAAAGCTGCTGCTTGGCTCCTCTGCAAAGACATTTTTCTAGGCATTGAACAAGGTCACCATTGAACAAGTGAAGAATCATTTAAGGCATGCCCACTGCGAAGTTTGCAGCGTGGTATCACAGCGAGCCGGGCTGAACGCACATATCTGGAGAACAAAACTCCTCCCCGATACTTGCTGACGCCTCAGAATCACACCACATCTCTGGTGGGAGGGCTCAGAGAAGTACTCCACTTGTTTTGTGTGAATGACTCCCCTTTCTGTTACCACTGGCACCGGACGAGCACGGCTCGCATAAATCAACTGACTTTTTGCGCAGTTACTGTCTTAGTGATGTCACATGACTGTACGGGGTTACGCCTGGTGCCTGATAATAATGGCCTCCATTGATCTCCACATACCGACACTGCCCCTCGACTTTGCCAGCGTCCTGGGCTGGGTTTCCTGAAAGAATGTCAAACATCCCGGGAATCCTCGGGGAGCCCTTGTTGACAGGCACACATCCAATAAATTTGTTGATTTAAGAAGGCTCACGTGCCACTGGTTGCTCCAGAATACTTTAAGGATTAATGAGAAAAAGTGAAAACAGGGCGAGATGCTATTTTAGGGAATGTGGGTTCGCATGCACACTTATGTCTGAGAAACCTTAATAAAATCAAGAAAAATCTACAAGATAAGTCAAAACAAACATTGTGAATGAGGTCTGAGCCAAATTGAAGGTAAAAGATAAAGTACAAACACCTTAAACACACCCCTGAATGGATGATGCCCATCTCTAATTCATTCATAGATAAGACAGTGAGAATGTTTAAATTTGAAAAGGCGATCAGCAATCACGGTTCCCACTCATTTTTGACCAATTAACCCCTTAAAACCTGAGCAATTTGGGTTTATTTCTGTTAAAAACGTGTTAAGGAGGCTATGAGCGACAAAAGAAGAAATTACGCCAAAATTGGCAAGAAATTAGTGAAAGGTACAAGAAATTTACCTGAAAATTATCTAATAAAACAAAAAAAGCAATGAACAGCAGTGGGAGTTGAGAAATGAATAAATGTGTAAATGTGTCAACAGCTTTTTCATTGAGGGTTCAGGGCAGCACAGATGTGTAGTAGGGCTTCAGTTTACTATCTGCCCCACTCTTACAGATAATGTGTTTTCCATGTTGGCATCAGGAAACACTAACACTGTAGTGATTGTGCCATTTATTGACATTATCATTGTTATTATTATAGTCTCTTATTCAGCTGACTAAAACAAATTAATCCATGTCAAGTTAGAACTTGTATGAGCTGGTTTAAATAAATGTTTTACATGAACTACATTGATCTACACCTAAACCATTCACATAATGTCACTTCCTCATCTCCCCTTATGGTGGCAGCACCTATGGGTGCACTCTGTCTCCAGCCCTCCCCTTCACCGACACCACCACCAGCCCGTTCAGACACAGCGGGACACAATTTGTGATTCAGCATTTAACACTGTACAAGTGCAGACAGGCTACTCACCGATCGAAAACGACACCAGAGCGTGAGAAAACACAGAGTAAGTTTCTATCAAATCTTCAGCCATCTGTGGGTGGAGGAAGAAGCTGGAAACATAACACACAGACATATAGTTTGAGAAACTTGATTTGAGAGTGTTACCTTTACAATTAACGTCATTTAAGTCAGCTTTAATGTGTGTGATAAGCAAATGATCTTATACGCAGCTCTTGGACAGTTTGCCATAAAATACATTACTACATTACAATAAAATCACTTTCAAACGAAATACCTGCCCTCTCTCTGGCAAAACCTGTCAATTACTGTCAAGAAAAAATTTAGAAAAAATAAATGTATGAATCAGTTTTAATTTGCTGCATTTTGGTGAATGGTTGTGCACCAATCTGTGTCTTTTCTGTATCGATTTGTGCTCAAAGTGTCTTTAATTTCATCAAAATAAAAGTCCTCTACTACTTTTTTTGTTGCACATATGCACGTTCTAAATATTGACGGGGGCGTGTCCCGTGTCCCCTCAGAAATCTACGTGTATGCTGTCAGCATCTGAGTTTCACATGGAAAAACACCTGCGGCGTGATTAATGTGCACAGTAACCAGTATGTGTATTTATGTTTTAACGTTTTGTTTTATTTATTATTATTATTACTACAATTACTAGTAACATATTTTTTCCTTTTTCTCTCTTTATGTCATTATGTTAAGGCAACAAATATCCATAGCAGGCTGTTAGGGTCTTTGAGTGGAGGATTTTCTATCAGGGTGTTTTCAGGTACCAAACAGTGAGTTTTGATGCTTTTTTAGACGTTTTTTAAGTTATTTTTTAACCAAAGTTAAGACTGATTTTTGGACAAATCATATTTTTGTTATCCAAGCCCTGCAGGTGAAGTAAGTAATATATATGTAGTCTCATGCAGAGGTAGGTTTTGTGGAGGAATATGATTATTCATGTGAGTTAGGTTAATCTACATTTTTGCCAACAGTTAAGTGCAATAAAGTAAAAAGACAGTAGGTTTTAATATTTGTAACATCATAAATGTGAACTTGAATGCAGGAAAGCTTCACTCATTTTGATGTAAAGAAATTACAACATGGATAAATTAATGAAACCTCAAAGCAATTAAGACCCAACACATTTAAATGTGAGACTATTTGATGACTTAAAGTCATAACATTG
>NW_024610915.1:0-1069 GCF_008729295.1 Plectropomus leopardus
TTTAAAAGGGTTAATGTTGCAGCTTGAAATCCAGATTTTTGAAGCTCGGGTTTGAATCTGTCTCTGGCATTTCAGCATCGAGAAATCGGCGCAGTGAGAGAGACGGTCGGACAGCAGGTTTCTGACTCCACTCAGAGAATTTTCTCTGACATGTTGAGACGTGACGGCTGTCCTGATCCGAGCCGTCAGGAGGACACCTGAGTGTCCGCTGCTGTCCGCTCTGCTTATTGCTGCACGATGATGCAACGTTATGATTCATGATGAAGCGCGGTATCATTTCATCATGTGGCTGCTGGTCGAGTGTCATTCCCGACAGCGTCTCTGCGCTCACAGAGCGACAGAAATCCTCCAGATTGGACATTCAGCAGCGTCCCGCCTGACAGTGAGCCTCGTGTAAGAAATGATATAAGATTTGCTCTTATTTTGTTGGTACCCACTGTTTTTTTGGATTCACAAGTGTTTTATTTTTGCTTTTATGAGTGGTCCAGAGCACTCTGACCAAGATAAGAGAAAACATCTCATTTCTCAGTCCATAAATTGTTGTCCAACACAAAGAAAAATAAGTTTTTCATTTGAGGAACATTTGGAAAATGAATAAATATCATTTAATCACATTTAGATGAAGTTTGAGAGTAATTCTAATGACTACATTATTCAATTTCAGGGCGAAAGAAAACTTTACTTGTTGCATTGATCTCAGTTACTGTAATTTCAGTTACTGTGTGTCCGTCTGCTGACCAGAGCTGAATGTAACTAAGTACATTTACTCGAGTACTGTACTTGCCACTTGCTGTGCCCCCAATGTCCTGCCTCTATTTTGCCCGCTCATAAATTTACATAAAATATCTGGTGCTAAATGTTGAAGGCATTGAAAAACCAGTTTGACGGATTATAATTTTAGAAAATTGTCAAAATTGAGCAAATTGTTCTGTTTCAGTATGTGAGAGTGATGCCATCTCATGGTTTTTAAACTTGAATAAGATTCATTTTTACAGTTTGCTTATACAGAGATGCAACAGGCTTTATTTACATGCATTCTGTTTCAAGAGTTCTTAAAAAACTTTTTTTT
>NW_024610916.1:0-1067 GCF_008729295.1 Plectropomus leopardus
CCACATGGTGTGCTGACAGGATCAGTGAAGACATCCAGACAGATGGAGCACCGAAACTGATCCTCAGATTGTAGACAGCTGACAGAAGCCATATCTGCACACTGAGAACAAAATTAAAAATGTTGACCAAAAAAATGAAAAAAATCATATTTGTTTTTAATGTAAATCTTACAAGTAGTTTTGACCAAGTAATCTGATTGGTCCACAAAACATTTTGCTTAAATTTGCATGACAGCGCACCTTCCTCGTCACATAAAGAATTACTCTGCCATTTCTTAATTACTGGTCTTGAAATTATGTGATTATTGTACCATTTCAGATAAGGGACAAGGGGCATTTTAGAACAATATCAATGAACATGAATTTCTCTCCCAAGAGAAAATTCAGTTGTCAAATGTAAAGTAACAGCCAACTCACTAATGATGTAAATCATAAACTGACACAAAGACAACAAAAACTTTCATAAACCACCATGTTCTGTACAGATGTGTTAAAAACAGATAAGATTGTTAGATAACAACTTGTTGAGAATTTTGGAAATTATCTCTTTTTTTAAAATTAATTTTTACTTTTGGATTTGATGTTGCTCTTGAGTTATTGGAAATATTTGTCCTACTTGGACCTACTTGCTGCAGTAGTAAACAAGGTTTCATTACCTATGGGATTCTACTGACATGACTGATTGTTTTCCAGTAATAGTCAGACTCAGGGAGAAACAGGGATCACACTCCCAAAAAACATGTAGGAATGTGTTTATGTGAAACAGGCCCCAAAATCAATCAGTGAGACCGGCCACTCCTAGCAAAGTTATTCTGGAGTGCGAACTGCTGCTACATAAAGGCGCCCCACCCAGACGCCTGAAGCTTCGTCCCCTCTGTAGAAATGGAGTCTAAGGATGTAAATTAGCACCAGCCAAATGCTGGAATAATATGCCAATGGTTGCTAGACGTGCATCACTGACCAGCCAAAAAAACAACAGGCAGAGTAGCAGGTGGACAAAAAAGTCAATATCCAGCCCTACATCTAACAAGTCCAGTATATCAGAAAACTGTTTTATACTTTTAAGT
>NW_024610917.1:0-1040 GCF_008729295.1 Plectropomus leopardus
CAAAAAAGTGACGTCTCCAAATGTTACAAAACTCATAGTACAGCATGTCGAGTCCATTTATAGTGTAGCCTGGTGAAAAAAACGTCCAAAAAGTCAATATTTTGAGCGTTTTATGTCAAAGTAGTTTTTTGGCGAAAAAACAAAAGCAAGACTATAGCTCAGGGAAAAATGGTCACAAAAGTGACGACTCAAGATGTTACAAAACTTATAGTACAGCATGTAAAGGCAGTTTAGAAAATCATAAAAAGATAACATTTTAAAATTAATAAAGATTTCAAATTTTAAAAACATCATTGTATAGTATTTCATCATTAAAATTTGTTAAACCATCACAACACAGGATGTGCTTCCAAAAATATCATAAAATTCTGATATCATACTATGTCTGTAAAAACATGATGAAAATAACCACATTATGAAAAGGAAAGGTTGAAAAGAAGTTTTTTTTTAAATGTGACAATATAGCATTAAAAGTTATTAAGTTAAGAATCATAATGACACATCCCATAAGAAGGTTAATGAAAAATGTAATTGCATAGCACATCTCAAAAAACATTGTAAGCCTCTCAAACATTAAACAAACACACCAAAAAAAAAACTCAATAAAGTACCTCATTAAAAAAGTTTGTAATATCCCAGAAAATGTCATTGTCATAGTAATGTATGTCGTAAAAATTTGATAAATTTTAAATATGTCATAGTCACGTGCTAATTTCATTCCAGACATCATAGTGTAGCACGACATGAAAATTTCATAAAAACATCAAAGCCATACAGTACATTAGCATCCTGTGCCACAGTGTACATACATTAAAAATCCATGTACAGTCAATAGAAAAGATATTAGTTTCCCTTTTTGTTGGCAGACAACAAATACATTATGTTCAAATGAGAATTTAAAGCAGCAACAAAAGCAAATCACATCTTGAATGAAATGTTTTGTTCCAATAATAAAATATTCCAGGACATGATTAAGGCTCCTCACCCACTATAATGAATATGATAATCTAATAGTGCAGAATTATAGTAACATCTTATCA
>NW_024610918.1:0-1448 GCF_008729295.1 Plectropomus leopardus
AAAAATGATTTCATAATTTTCTTGGCATCTTTTACTATTACTAAAGGTTTTTTATTGTATTTTACCGCACATTTTTGAAAGAAATCCAGTGAAATGTGTCATATTTGACTGGTTAAAATACATATGAAAGGTGACTGAACGTAGACCAAGAAAATTGATGCTGAATCAGGTTTTAAAGAGTAAACTTTGTGAAGAAAATACACCGAATTTCACCGTTTTCTCCTGAAAGAAAAATCAGATTGTTTCTTTAATTCTCAAATCTTTTATCATTAAAACTGCAGATGATATCTTTGTTTCACTGCTGCTGTCAGTTTAAGCGCAGACAGCAGATCAAAGCTTCACAGGCAGACTGACAGGTCACACACACACACACACACACACACACACACACACACACACACACACACACACACTCTGTCAGCTGACAGACGCCTCGTGAAATCTTATTAGCGTGAATAGTTTCTAAAATTGAGTGAAAACAAAACCAGCTCTGGTATGTCGATCATTTTTCAATAAGTTTTAATAGAAAAAACTAGTTTGAACAGAATTAAAAGTTATTAGATTATAAACCTGTCGCCATGGCAACAGGGCATCAAATATCGCCCCACAGTAAGACTGTAATTTATCCGGCTTATCATTAAGATCATATATTTGCCCTTTTAAAAAAAAAGTACATTAAATCTTTTTTCTTTAAAGCCACAGGCAGTTCTTTATGGGAGGTTTTCAGTTTTTTTTATTCATTTCTTTTTCATCTCTTTTTTTTATTTTATATTTATCTTTGTTTTGCATCTTTATTTGTCATTTTGAGTCTCTGTAATAGTTTCGCACCTTTTAATAATTGCTTTGTCTTTTATTTTGCGTCTCTTTATCATCTAATGTATCTCTTTGTAATAAATGCAACTTTGCAACTCTTTGTATCTTTTTCTGGGTTGTTTTTTGTCTTTTTGTAATCTTTTTGCATCTCTTAACATTTTTTCATTAACATTAAATTTGTTGTTGTTTTACAGTCTCTTAGAATAGGTTTGGACTTTCTTAAAAAAATTGTGCATCTTTTTGTGATTGTTTTGTGTCTCTTTGTAATTGTTTTGCATATCTATATAATCAGTTTGCATTTTTGCAATGGTTTTCCATCTCTTTTTAATTGCTCTGTCCTTTTGTGTCTTTTTGTGTTTTTTCTAATTCTTTTACGTCTTTTTTGTCATTTTTTATTCTTTTTGTATCCAGCAGTGCCCAATCTTCATTAACTCACTGACATTCAGCATTTGAAAAATATTTCTTCTACTTTTCTGTCATTTTCTCCTCTAATTAAAACATTTTTAAGCCTTTTAAAAGTCATTTTCTCTCCCACTAACAGTTTTTCAAAAGCTTTACTTAAAACTTGAGGGGGAAATATTAACGTCATCTTTTTATGAATTTTCTCAGAACTTCATCATAAGGAGAAACTCTCC
>NW_024610919.1:0-1978 GCF_008729295.1 Plectropomus leopardus
TAGGATTTTTGGACATTTCTCTGATTTTAGGTGATTTTGGCATTTCAAAACATTTCCAAAAATCTTGTGAACGTATTTAGATCCTAGAAACATCCTAAAATCAGAGAAACGTCCTAAAATTTTTGAAACGTTCTGAAATGCCAAAATCACCTAAAATCAGAGAAATGTCCAAAAATCCTAGAACTGCCCTAAAATCTAAAAAAACATCCTACAATCCGAGAAGCGACCTCAAATCGTAGAAATGTCCTTTAATCTGAAAAAACGTTCTCAAATCCTGTAAATGTACTAAACCCTCTAAATGCCCTAAAATCTTAGACCTATATGGGTCTCTGTCCCCCAAACAGAGCACAAGTTTCATTTCTTTATGTGATGAATCATCTGACCAACAGTCCTGAACTGAATATTGTCATTCTGTCTCTGTCTGTCTCTGTCTGTCTCTGCGTCCTGATCTGCTGGACTCTGGTCTCCGTGTGGTCTTTGGACTGACCTGGTCTCAGAGGGTAGCCCTCTCTCTTGTCCACAGTGTAACCCTGAGGGATGCTGTAAAACTCGGGCAGACCTCCGAACTGTCTCCACACTGAGTAATAGTTCTGGAAAGTCCTCACTGCGCTGTCCAGGTCCCCCAGCAGAGACTGAAAGACATCCACACAGAACTAGTCTTTATCCGTACGAGAGTCCTGAAAAACAGACGCGTTTACATTTGTCTGCAGCCTTCAGTCGGACTGTGTGAGTTTTTGGGTGTTTGTACCTGCAGGCCGGGCCAGAAGGCCTCCAGAGACTGGAACACGGGCATGGACACGGTTCCTTTGTGCATCTGGACCCACAGGTACCAGTCGTCAAAGCGGGTGTAGTTCTGAATGGCTCTGTCGTACTCTGAGGGTCCAGATGTGAATCAGGATTACCGTATTGACCTGAATATAGGACGTTTCTTTCTTTCCTATTTTGGGGGTCTAGACTTTCAAACGTCAATACACGTCCACACCAACAGGTGGCGCCTAAAACCAGTAACCTGAAATGTCTTTTGTGGACTAGTACAGATGTCTGGACCCCCTTGTTGTTTTTAATGTGTTTTATAATTTATAATTTAATTATTTTATTTATTTTAAAAAAAAGATTTGGTCCTCAGAAAATTGTCCTATAGTCAGGGTTGTCCTATATTTGAGTCAATACGGTAGAGTTGTGTATCAAGCGTCACAGACGGGTTGGACAGACGGGTTTGACAGATGGGTTGGACAGACGGGTTTGACAGACAGGGTTGGACAGATGGGTTGGACAGACGGGTTGGACAGACGGGTTGGACTGTGTGCTGCCTTGCTCAGAGGCTCTGTGGCGGGGACACCCGTGTTACCGAGGAACATGTTGAGCAGCTCCTCGTCCTGCAGCATGACGGCTCCTTTCACCAGATACTCGAAGTACGAGTCCACCCCCGCTCCGATGCCGGCGTCCTGAGCCACCCACTTCTTAGACAGGATGTCGATGTGGTTACCCACCTGGACGGACAGATGGACGGACAGGAACAAGAGACACACGGGTGTCCCGAGAGAGGGGGACAAAGATGATAGAGTTTTACATTTTTACAGTATTTTTTATTACAGACGTTTCCACGGTTACTGATCTACGAGCAGACGGACGGGTGGACGAGTTACCAGTCCGATGTCGGATCTGGTCTTCCACAGGGCTCTCAGGGCCTGGCGGGCCGCGTTCTCAAACGCGGCGTCTCCCGTTAGTCGACTCAGCGCGGCGAACTCCAGGATGAAGGTTCCCACGCCGGCGGTGCACGTGACGGGTGTTTCGGTGGGACTGACGCCGTGCAGCAGGTTGACGGTGCCGTACGGCATGCCGGAGGGAGTCTGGAACGCTGAAATCGTGCACACAAAAAACCGTTATTTCCATCTTTAATTAGTGCGTCCTTTTAGAGTAACTCATTAATTAAACTAAAGAATATTTAGAAAATTTAGTCCATTTAATTTAACTCAGA
>NW_024610920.1:0-1092 GCF_008729295.1 Plectropomus leopardus
AGGTGACCAGACAGTAAAATCGTGTTTTTGTGTGTGTACATATACTGACACGTTTTCCTATTCTTTTCATGTTCGTTTGCTTGCACGCCCCTGAGAAATTTGATTTGATATAAGGACACAAATATTCAAAGCATTAACACATTCAAGATCATATGTTCAGAATTATTTTTAGCCAACGCAAAACAATACGACGATTTCCCTTCAATGTTTTTATCACATCAGTATTGCACACCTATGTGCGTGTTTGACATATTGAAGCATCACAACTTCCACATGCTGTTTCAGTCATTTTACGGTCTGCGATTGGCATAAACTTTAGTTAGTTGCTGTCTGGCTTCATGGGAGCGTCTGATTTGTGATTGTCTCACTGAAACAGAATAAGCTGTTAAAAAAACTTTTGAGAAATAAGCCAATTGTTCATGCTATTTTGACCTATTTAATTAAAATTTTAGCAGTCACTGGAAATCTAATATTCCATTTAATTTCCGTCGAGTGTGGATTTCAGTTTTAGACACCTTGCAAAACTAAGTTGACTGCATTTATAAAAACTGTAGTATCAATAAATGTACATACTTGTTACAATCAAAACAATCAAAATTAAGAGGAAATGTGTCTTACTTTTAATTAACATCTCTAATTGTATGCAATTATTCATTTGGAACAAACCCCAGTGTTCCTTTTCAGTTTTGAATTGCAGTGCTGTGTCTGGAGCATATTCATCTTATTGGATGCAGAGTAGCTGCTGTGCACCAATAGCATTAGGAGTTGTACAAAGAGATCTACTCCCTCCCCCATCCATCCTCACCACTGTAGCCAGTACATTGCTTCGAGCCCGAGATGCGAGGAGGATGCGTTTAAACACTCAGATTAAATAATATAACTCTATTTTACATTTTGTGGTGCCTAACCATGGAGATTCCTGGATTACAGCAAGTTCTTCGCTGATGGATTTTCACAATGACCTATTTATTCTGAACTATATTTCGATGGGAAATAACGCCGTATTGTAACGGAGCGGGGATGACAAAGAGAATAGGATACCGAGACTGGAGATGGCAGGCGCTTTGGTGGCATCATTTCTTTCTCTTGTGG
>NW_024610921.1:0-3742 GCF_008729295.1 Plectropomus leopardus
AGAGAGAGAGAGAGAATAAAACATTCACTCTGTAGCTTTGCATCTTTTCATCATACAGGAATGCCTTCTTTTGGCATAGACTATTTCCAGACATTTTTCAGCTTTATTGCCCAGTTGAAAACATTTGTTAGAAGAGTAATCAAATGTAAATGGGCTGTACTTGTATAGCGCTTTTCAGGTCTTTTGACCACTCAAAGCGCTTTCACACTACTAGTAATAGTTACATTACTTTGATTAATTAATGATTGCTAGCTGTATTATTTATTACATTTTAACACATTATATATTATTACATTTTGACAGGCTAAGTAGTAATCTGTAACCTATTACATGTCAAAAGTAACCTTCTCATCACTGAAAAACACTAAAGTAGTTGTACCAGTAGTTGAACTAATATGTCCCCAAGAATATAGGTCATCGGACATCTTCAAATATTTCATGTAACATGAAAGTACACACCTGTGAATGAGAACTTCAGTAAGAAGTGAGTGAAAGAACGGCATGCCAACTGGCTCCAACAATACACTGCCCTTTCCTCGTAAGCTTTAGCTGCATTACCCCCCGGCTTATACGGTGGTCTACCTATAACTCTGACCTTAAGCGGTGCAAAAGGTGACAAGCCCCTCTTTCCTCTGGACTTATGGTCACAACAGATGGTGTTAAAAGTAAACTTATTACTTGACTAAGGTAGCAGCTGTCAGGGTTGTCAATGAAAGTTCCTACCACTGCTGCTTGTACACAGTTGAGAACTTCTCGCTGTGATGTGCAGAACAACAGTGATATTACTGAAAAGGCAGTGATTATCTTAGAAAAACATTACTATAAAACATGAACCACATAGTTGCTTCTTTATTTCAGTCTGACGTCTGTCCATCTGTCCAACACACTGGTTCAGAGGTAGATAGTTTAAAGAAGTAATTCACTGTTAGACAGATGGGCTTTTAATGAAACTGGGATGTCTCTGCAGTAAAAAGATGTGAATACCTTTGACAAAGGTCCTACATGACCAGAGAAAAGAGAGACTTTTGCTAAAGAGGTAGAAAACCTACAAGTACCAGAATGCACTGCACCACACCAGACCAATGAAAGCTGCTGGTGGGTGACATTATGCAAACGTGTATGCGTAAAACAATGGCAGCGGGCCGGTAAGAAACTATTAAACAGTAGGCTAAAACATATGTCTGAAATCATTTGAGGAGAGAAATAAGCAACTCAGTGACAGAATCTTGGTTTATATTTGATCTGTGCTTAGTTTTACTGTTTGATATCTGTTTTTTATACCTCAGTTTTCACTGTGCAGGAAGCCACGTGCTGCCCACTACCGGCTTACAAACTCTAGCTATTACTGCTAAACAGGGCAATAAAATATGTTTCTGAAAACATCCGAGGTGAGAAATAGGCAGTGCAGTAACATAACCTTGATTAATATTCAATCAGCACTGCCTAGTTTTACCATTTGCTTGGATTTTGGTCTGAGGTTGAGAGAGACAGCCACTGTGTAATTCGAACCCTGCACGTATGTGTGTGTCATGTTGAAACTGACGTCACTGAAGTGTCCCACGCCCTTGCTATAACAACCAGCTACACTGAGGAGGTACTATCTTCTAATGGAAAACGACCCCCAGAAAAGTAACCGATACCAAAAGTGAGTACAGTAGAGTAGAGCCGGTACCATGTAGTGGAAATGCACCATTAGAAACTCTATGAACTTTCCTTTTGAGTGGCCCCAACATCCAAATGTCAGCTGTGTACTAAAGGTATCTGATGGTTGAATTGAAACCTGTTGGGTTAATTCTCTGTCCATAGAGAATAAATCCGACTGGCATGGCCTTTTTCATTAGCATCTCCATCAGACTAAAGTTCTGACTTCACACAATACACTTCCTGAATGCTTCCACACTTCACAGGAGGCGAACCTTGGAGAGATGAATGGGATGATGGTACTGCGGGGTGCTTCAGATAAAATCATCGACAAACAATGTGTTCCTGTGCCAGCAAGTCATCAACAAAAACATCCCAGCAACAATGTGTTTATATCTTCTCTGCAACACCTACATTTCCCACTCTATCCACTTTAACACCCCCAGTTCCTCTCACAAGCATCTGCTATCACTTCCTTCCTTTGCTCTAACACCAACTCTACCTCCTCTCATCAGTCTCTCACTCCTCCCACCTGCTTGATGCTTTTCATCCCTGTGAATCCAGAGAAGTGTTGTGTTGCTTGTGCTTCCTCTGTTTTAATTTGAATGCTGGAAATGAGTCCAAACTCAGCGTTTACAAGCTGATGTTGACACTGTTAGAAAGAGGTGAAGTGATCAGACCAGTAAGTTTATGATGACTGAAAAAGAAATGTTTCCTGTTTATTTTTGGCTTTTGAAAAATGTCTGAGCTCTTATTGGAATTGTTGTTTAAGACCTGGACTGAAATTGCAAACTTTTGAAATCAGGTTTCAGAGTGTAATTTTCTTGAAATGCCACCCCTCAGTGGCGAAATAAGTTTTGGGGATTCATGTACACGAGGCACGTTCTCACTAGGTTATCAATGAATGAATGCATTCTTCTTTTATGAATGCATTCTTTTATAAATTTCTATTTTTGTTAGTAGGGTCGTTCTCATCTAAACATAGCCTAAAAGGCTCAGTCTATGAATATCCCAGTGGCACACTTGACACTCTACTCATTGAGGTGGGAGGGATACATGTGATTCAGTTGTCAACAGGTCAATGATTAAAAAAAATAAAATAAAAATTTGCTAACTGTTAATTATTCATCTCACAGTTTCTATACATTTAACTATAAACCCTATGGCACTGCTCCACAGAGAACCGTCAGAGAAATTTCACAAGTTTGTGTGGAGGTGTGAACATGTTGATAATAACACTGCAAACTGTGTTTAACAGAGTTTATACAATAATAGCATGACTTTTTTCTATGCAACCTGGATCAACCATTTTTAAAAAGTGAGCAAGATGCTTTCACATGTGTTAATTGACCTAAGATTCATGGTAAAGGTGGTTTGTTTATGCAATTTTCTTCCTCTTTATCTCATCTTCAAACATGTCATTTCCTCAGTCTTGCATCACCTCCTTCTTTTACCTCCCCCTGTTTGCTCTTACATGTACTGAGATCATCTTTTACTTTTTCTCATTGTTGTTTTCCTTCACCTCCCTGTCTAAGAGAACCAAAATCCTTTTCCTGGATTGGCATGAGGAGCTGAACTCAGTCAGAATCATGCACTTTGACCTGCGCTACTTGTAATCTCATGAATCCTGACCAAGAGTGAGGATCTCTTCACTCTTCACCGCTCACTCCATCCAAACCCAATCAACACTTCACACATTCCAGGGCGCTGATAACAGCTCCCCCCTGCCCCTCCCCCCATCTCTGAGCACTTCATAGATCATAGTTATGGCCAGACAGCGGAGATCCCTGACACTGACTGGTACCAGCAGCTCAGTTGAGCCGTAACACTGAGCAGAACCTCTGACTGTTGGTGGGTAGAATGATGTCAGGATCAAACTGCCCTCCAGAGACCTCACAGACTCTTCACAGGGCTTTGCTTTAACATGCACACACCACTAGTCCCTATTGCTTCATCCCTGTTTGATGCAGTTTACTTGTTATATTAAATCTATCTAAATTAAGTACAAACAGACCAACATTTAAACTAACTTTATTACTTACAGCTTGTTAATATATATATATATATATATATATATATATATATATCCTTATTTGTACAC
>NW_024610922.1:0-6129 GCF_008729295.1 Plectropomus leopardus
GACAAATGCATACATCAACTTTTCTGAAAACTTAGGGCATTTTCTCAACATCTCCTGTTGTGCCCGTACAACTTTTAGCTGAAGAAGACTTGTTTTTTTGCGGGAAGTAGTGTTCTGGTATGATGGCTGAGTAGTCTTTGTGCTCGACTGGTTCCCAGGCCCTGTGATGGCATGTTGCGGTGGTCCAGAAGTCCAAGATAAGGGTCCTGACCAGCAGCTTTTGCTTTGAGTCTATTCACCGTCTCTATTTCAGCTTTCACTAAGCCAAAGGATGAACACTCAGGAAGATAGGCTTTGCTCAGGGTTTCCGCTGGCAACATGTCTTTTCCCAGTATATATACTACATCTAAATCATACTTCTGAATGTGCAACATCATTCTTTCAAGTCTTTTGGGTGCACTCAGTAGTGATTTTCTCACTTTGGTCTCTAACGGCTTGTGGACACATTGCACAGTGACTTTACAGACATAGGTGCATTGGTGGAACTTTTTTTGGTTGCGTGAATACCATAGCTAAAAACTCTTTTACTCTCTGTGCGAAGCCTCGTTCTGTTTGTGTGAGTGCTCTGCTTGAGAAGGTGACAGGTTTACATTTCTCCATGAGCACCGCACCCAAACCTGTGTCTGAGGCGCCACACTGCACAGTAAGTTCTTCATCTGGATTTTAATACTTCATCACAAGAGCATTTGCAATGGTCTCTTTCGGTTTGAGAAACGCTTCCCCATGTAGCGCTGTCCATTACCACTCACAGTCTTTGTGTGTCAGCTGTGTCAGCACCTCACACTGGTCTGAGAGGTGTGGGCAGAACTTGGCCAGGTAATTTGCCATTCCCAGAAGCCTCGGAACTACTTTAACATCTGTTGGTTGCGGCATCTGTGTGATGGCACACACCTTTTCTAGATCTATTGTTAGTCCATCAGCTGCCAGGAGGTGTCCAATGTATGCAGCCTTCTTTTGTCTGAGTTTGAACTTGTCTGCATTCAGTTTGATGTTCTTTTGTTTGCATCGGTTCAGAAACAGTCTCAGTTTTTCATTATGATCATGCTCAGATGCCTCTTGTCTTACTTTGACATGTGATCAACACATCGTCTGCAATGATTTATAGACCAGGTAGGTCCTCCAGAGCTTGTGTGAGCTTTCTCTGAAAGATCTCAGGATCTGTACTTATCCCCATTGGCATCCTTAGCCATCTGTAATGTCAAAAAGGGGTAGTGAACGTTATAAGGTAACTGGACTCCTCTTCCAGCTTGGCGTGCCAGAGACCTCTTTTGATGTCACACACTGTAAAAACTTTAGCTTTAGACAGGTCCGGGAGTATGTCCTCATGGTTGGTAATGGGAAGTGATTGCGCTTTAACGCCTTATTCAAGGGTTTTGAATCAATACACACTCTTGGTTTCCAGTTCTGCTTTTGTACCACAACCATCCTGCTGATCCAGTCCATGTTGCATTCTACTGGTGTGATGATGCCTCTATGCTGCAGATCTTGCAGTTCATACTCTGCATACTCTGATTTTATTGCTCCATTGACCACTGTTAACTTGTGGGCTTCTCTACGGTTACAATGCTGACTATTGCCATAATGTTCATACTGCACTTTTTTCATAGCCTCACTGGCTCTTTTACCAAGTAATGCCACTGTGCAGTCTTTGTCCAACACCTGGAACTCCATCTGGTACCGTTTCTGGTTTCTTGGGCAGTGTCCACTGCATTCACATTCTTAGACCCTGCTTCTGTAACACAGAGAATTTCTTCGTATTCATCACTGTCACACTCTGCTACATTGTGCACAGGTCTCTTCTTTCTTTCGTTCTGGGTGTGCTTTACATTTAAATGATTCTCTCTGCCACATTTTTTGCACTTTTTACTCTTTGCATGCACTTTCCCACAGAACCTGTTTTGCTGATTTGTCTCTGACACGATGCTCCGTGCACTGCATGCACCTCCTCCACCTGCGGACCGGAGATGGCTTTACTGTTCTCACGGGACAGCTCCGCAGCCCTGCAAAGCTGTATGCATGAGTCCAGTGTCATGTTCTTCTCACGTAGCAGTGTCTCCCTCATCCCTGCGTCCTTAAGTGCACACACAATCCCATCAAGGATGAGTGAGTCTCTCAAAGTCCCAAAATTGCATGTTTTTTGTCAGCAATTTCAGTTCTGTGACATAACTGTTGATAATTTCAGTCTTGTTGATGCTGGGGTTGCAATGATGACCAAAAGTTTTCAATAATGTGATCTACCTTCCATCCATCCACAGCTGTATCACCCATCAGCTTGTCCAGTAGCTCCCTGCCACTCTCGCTGACAAGATAGCTGAAAAGTTTCACTTTCTTACTTTCTTGTCATTCTCGTCCGCCATCATTAAGTCCACATAAAGCACAAACTTGTCCCCCCACATCTTCCATGTCAGTGAAACATTACCGGAGTCCAGGCACAGAGTTTGTGGCAGTTTCAGTCTGTCCATATTTCACGGCGGGAGGTTACTCAAGGTCAGGTAACGTCTCTCTCCCCCTCTGGCGGAGTCACTGCTGCAAAACCTGCTGCCGCCATGTTGAATTCTGGTCTATCAATCACGAAGACTACAGAATTCCTTTGTAGTACAGGGTTTGTAGTTAGGTTTTTTATTTATTCTATTTTATTTAAACTTCGGCGCACGCGATACATTGCATCTCTATGCTGCATGTTCACTCTCGTGTCGCCACAATAACAGGTCCGTGTTGCAACAACAACAAGTGGGCAGCTCCCCTGCTACATATACTCAAACTATAGTTCCGATCGTTACAGCTGTTACTGACAAATAATAGGGATGCTTGATAGTATCGGCATGTCATCAGTATTGGCCGATATTGGCTTTAAAATAAAATAGCAGTATCAGCCAACATGCTGATATCTGCAGATATGAAAAAAACACATTTTTAATTATTTTTTTTTGATTGACATTCACCCTAAGTTGAAGTAATTTTGTTACTTGTTCCATCTGCCGATGGGCCATCAAGATAAGAGTATGCTGAATATGATGTGAATTCCACTACTGCACTACTGCACACCCCTAACAAATTATTTCAAAGCCTTATAATGAGATGGCAGTTTTTCCCCTCCCCTCCTCTCCTTTCCTCTCCTCTCATCTCCTCTCCTCTCCTCTCCTCTCCTCTCCTCTCCTCTTTAAAACCCTTAGCACCGTCGCCCTTGAAACAACATACCTTTAAATCAAAAGGGTTCATCCCCTGGAGATCATGAAAGGCTGTACAAAACTTTGTGGAAATTGATCTTTCTCTAAAAAAAATGAAATGTCTACCTGCTGGTGGCATGATAGGTACTGTCAGAAGACCCCCAGCATCAGTAGGATGTATCCTCTGGGGACCATGAACATCTTAACACGCTTTGACTGTAATCTCTGTCAACCTTGTGTCCAGACTGACTGCAGTGTGTTTTTATGGCATCTCGATGGTTCTGGTAATCCATGGTTTCTGTTTTTTGTATGATTTAACTGTAGATTTGGGTACAATTTCTGCTGTTGTTTTACAAATCACATTCACCACAGATTCAGTGATAATGTCATCAGTGACGAAAAGGGTGGTGTCCTGGATCGTACTCAGATGGTGTTGTGTGATGCGGATTGTAAGGAAGCCTCTGATTGGCTACATTATTCACGTCACTGGGGACGTGGGAATTTTTGTTTTTCTTATTTTTTTCTTTCACATAGTGGTTGTTCTTTTGGCATGTGGGCAGCAAATCAGGTCTGTCGCCACCCCAAAATAGCATATAGCAGTGATCCAGAGTGTCAGTTTCAATAGTTGTTTAGATATTTACATCACCTCACGAGGATATCAAAATCAATTATTTTCAGATGTCTCTGTTGAGGTCTAACTTTGTGTCAGATTGCAGTGGATTTTCTCATGTTGTCATGTTATTTCAGCTGATCATGTTATTTACTTAGTGCAGCCTCTTTGTTTCTTGCCTCTGATTCCCTCCTGTCAAAGAAATTACGCATTCCGTTTGCTCCTCCACAGCTTTATTTTTAGTCTTGCAAGGCTCCCATCGCTTGCGTGATGACTAAAGGAATGATGTTGCCCTCGTCTGTCTGCAGTATTTGTGTAGACTAAATCCTCATCACATCAAATATAGGCCGACATAAAGGCCACTTTCATCCCCCTTTTCTTTCCCTGCTCTCGTTATTATCAACAGGATTTTTAGATTAACCACAATTTAGTCTGAAAAAAAATCTCAGATAAAAGGAAAAGAGAGAGTTGTACCTGATAATAGTAGAGCAGGATTGGCTGCTTTTTGCTCACTTAGATACATTTTGCCTGTCAGGTCCGTGCATGGT
Source organism: Plectropomus leopardus (assembly GCF_008729295.1). Classification (NCBI taxonomy): domain Eukaryota; kingdom Metazoa; phylum Chordata; class Actinopteri; order Perciformes; family Serranidae; genus Plectropomus; species Plectropomus leopardus. Next base: position 4,326 of record NW_024610922.1, read on the forward strand.
TATTTACACATTTGAATTTCTCTCTCTGATCTTGCCAGTTATTGATTCTATGTGAGATTTCCAAGTGTCACATCAGGTATTTAATACCAACGTGTTCTCATTGCGAAGTTGTCAAATACTGCTGCTTTTGTAGTGCTTTTGTCAGTTGAAAACGCGGCTGGACAGAACCATTTGTCGTGTCATTATATGCTGGTGTATGTACTGGCGAACAGCCAAACGGCACCTGCCGCGACAGCATGATACATGGCTGGTTGTTGTCAGGTTGAAACATGGTTGTTAATAACATAATTTAAGGAGCATGATGGTCCTTATGGGGCAGGTGGGAATGGAGGTGGATGGATCTAACAAACCCAGGACTTTCATGTGTAAGTTTGAGGTTTGCTTCTTGTCTGAATGTGATTTTTTTTCTTTTCTACACCTTATCATGTGCCTCCTTCCCCCAATCCTAACCATCTGTGTCAGCATGTGCGTTTGTTGGTGTGAAAGCATTGGTTGCCATGTGCTTTCGTTGCCTAAACATAAGCACATGCAGCGTCATCCAACCATGTACTTGTGTTGACAGTAGAGCATAGTATGTAGATGCAGAAGTCTGCTGCAAAGCAGCAAAAAGTGACAAGTTGGGATTAGAACGAGTTGTAAGACTGTGAATCCTAGGATAGCGAAGGAATAACCCACCCTATTCTCCCAATGATTTGTGAGAAATGTTGCCTTCATTGGCCGGACTGGTTAGATTTAGGCAAGAGGAGTAAGATTGGTTAGGTTTGGGTAAGAATGTCAGGGATTCCTAAATTCAGCCCAGGACTGTGGTTATTGAAGATGATTTTCCTTCATAGATGAAAGACAAAGAATAATAGCAGGACTTAAATGCTGCATTATACATTTTTTTTAAACTTTTGGATCTTAATGTTCCATCAACATGGCTCCCCTGTCTTAAGGAGGGGGAAAACTGTGTCAGACATTTAAAACCCTTGGTGCAGACTCATTCTATAGGCTGATGTAGGGCTGGGCGATAAAACGATAACGATATCAATTGCGAAATAACTTGACTTAATGTCGATAGAATGTATTCCAGCCATGTTCTGACAGACAACACGAAGAGCCAGTGATAATAAGAATAGCGCTGCATTGAACCAAATGCAGTGAAAGACTTTGACTCTAGAACAGCTGAGTGTTTGACAGCCACAGCATTTCATCATCGCGGATCAAACAGCTGAAGGTTTGACAGCAGTGCAGTGAGACAGACAAATAGAGTGCAGCTTTTCCTCATAGCAGGTGGAAAGTGACTTCTTTAGACTTCTACAGACTACTTTGTGTGTTTCAGGTTTAATCAGACTTATGAATTATTTAGAAACACCAGAACACATCGCTCCGTGTCTCATCCAGCCACTTGCGCTGAGCTCGCAGTATTATTACCAGGGCCAGATGTAATATTTTGGGGACCTGGGGCCACAAGCACATTACCTTATTTTCACCCTTTCCCTTACTGGGAATGTTGACATAAGTTTTTTTCTTCCTATGTAAAATGATTATTAGCACAGACATTTCACAGACGATTCACAGAAGTTGAAGTCAGAATCCTGCAGTCAGGAGAGGCTGGCCTATTATCAGCAAATGTGCACAGCACATTTTACCTGAAGTTTATTTAGGATGGAGCTTTTAATTTTTATATAATGCTGGAAAGTTTAAAAAATAACAATAAATCATATGTTTATTACACTGCAGCACACCATGGTCGAATGAAACTGTCAATGAACTACGATATCTTCATATCTCACTTAGGAGTAAAAGGGAACCTTTAAGCTTG
>NW_024610923.1:0-1372 GCF_008729295.1 Plectropomus leopardus
TAATGTGTTCTAAACAATTATGATTATAAACTGCTTATAGATAAATATGGTGAGTTAAAGTAAAGTTAATTTTTTCATCTGTCACATTAATATTCAAGTAATTAAAAATACAATAACAATAGATTAAGTTAATAAAAGTACAATTAAAGTAATATTCATGTCTCAGATGCATCACTGCAGCCTTTAATAGACATCATGAGTTTGTGGTTTGAGTTAATTTGATTTCTTGAGCTGTAAAAGCAGTTTATTGTCATTTTTCCACAATTAAAATAAAGAGCTAGGCTTTGTTAGATACTTAAAACAGTGTTTCTTGGTGTATAAATTGCTTGTCTGATCTATATATAAATATATTTAGTGTGTGTGGTCAGATGGAGCGGACAGTCAGCCGCCCACCACCCCACACGACCTGCGTTAACAGTCTAACCTTTCGGCGGTGGTGAAAAGAAACCTGCTTTTAGTCGTCTGTGTGTTTACCAGTAAAGCAGCGGCCGCCTGTGGCTCCGACGCCCCGGCAGATTTGACATTTTAGTCTGCCTGAGTGAAAAGAAAGGTTACAGGTCGAAGAGAGAGAAAAAAACAAGCCTCTAAAGCTCTTCATCATGATTGTGCTCCGGCACATAATTTATTCATTGACAATAGACCGCGTCTCCGAATGTCTGCCCTTGGGTCACTTTTCATTTTATTATTCACTGTATTTATAGAGTTCTCCATCATAGGAGCAAAATACACTGAATAACAGACATCTTTTTTTTTATCAGACAATCAAGGAGTCCATTTAACAGACAAATCTACTAAATTAATTCTCCTCCTACATTAATTAAAGATGGAGACGCTGTCCTGCTGACAATAATGTGCTCATAACCTTTCAGTGAGTTAATTATAATGTAAGAAATGTAAAATGTGAAAACGCTGACTGACTTAAGAAAGAAAATTAACTCACACCACAAACCTGTAGAGCAGTACTTTGTTAATTACAGCACATTTGTTCTTCTCATGCACAGAAATTACAGGAATACTTCACCCCTCTAATGATTATTCTGTTTATAAGTTACTCACCTCGTGTCAGGGTGACTTTGTAAAGAAAACTTTGTTTTTCTTGCATGCCTCTATATAAAACAAATAATCTAAAAATGGAGAACATTCTTAATTAACTGAAGTCGTAGTCAAATTTACAGAAACATCTCATCATATGCTCATTACTCCCCAAACAGACAGCCCTTCACAGCAGCTAACTGAACTGAACGAAACCACCACGCCACTGACAAAATATACATCCATCCATCCATTTTCTTCCGCTTATCCGGGGTCGGGTCGCGGGGGCAGCAGCCTAAGCAGGGAAGCCCAGACTTCCCTCTCCCCGGCCACTTCGTCC
>NW_024610924.1:0-1313 GCF_008729295.1 Plectropomus leopardus
GTTTATATGTTTTATTGTTTAATTTGACCTTTTTCTGATTTTTGAATTGTTCTGTTGGTTTATCTGAGGTTTTACTGGTTTAACAGATGTTTCACTGCATAATAACATAGTTTTTTGTTTTCCAGATAACATAAGGTAAGTCAAAGTAAAACTATGTGATTCTTTTTCTCCTTTTTCTTGACTTTTGTGTTCCAGGTTTACAAGGTTGTTTTTGTTTTTTATTGTTTTATTGTATGGTTTACTGGTTTATCAAATGTTTTATTGGAATATGAGATGTTTTAATTGGTTATAACATGGTTTACTGGTTTATTTTACTATTCACTTTAAAAGAATGTAATGCTCTATCAAATATTTCTTTGGTTTATCAGAGGTTTTGCTGGAGATGTACTTTATTATGTATGTATGTATTTATGTTTCTGGTTGACAGGTGAGATAAGGTGATTCAAAATAAGTTAAGACGATTTTTTTTCAAACTGTCATGCACCAGGTGTAGGAGATGTTTTAACCGTTTCTATGAGGGTTCACTGAGTGATCATAGGTGTAATTTTTGTCATGTTTTATTGATTTTCTAAGATGTTTATGTTTTATGTGTTCATAAGGGGTAAGGTTATTGTATAATTTTTCACACTGTTACACAGCCGGTTTATTATGTTTTTGTTTTTTTTTTTAATTTATTGTAGTGTTTAGTCGTTTGTCAAAGATTTTATTGAAGTTTTACTGGTTTAACAAATGTTTCTCTCCTTAACTATGTGGCTTTCTGATTTATAGGAAAGAAAAGGTAAGTCAAAGTAAAACTATATGATTCTTTTTCTGTTTTGTTTTCTTTTTACTTTTATGTGCCAGGTTTACAATGTCTTTTTTATGGTTTATTGTATAGTTTATGGGTTTATCAAATGTTTAATTGGTGTTTACTGGTTTAACAAATGTTTCTCTCCTTAACTATGTGGCTTTCTTGTTTATAGGTAAGAAAAGGTAAGTCAAAGTAAAACTATGTGATTCTTTTTCCCCTTTTTCTTGACTTTTGTGTTCCAGGTTTACAAGTTTTTTGTTTTTTTTTATTGTTTTATTGTATGGTTTACTGGTTTATCAAATGTTTTATTGGTATATGAGATGTTTTAATTGGTTATAACATGGTTTACTGGTTTATTTTACTATTCACTTTAAAAGAATGTAATGCTCTATCAAATATGTCTTTGGTTTATCAGAGGTTTTACTGGAGATGTACTTTAATATGTTTGTATGTATTTACTTAAGAGATGTTTCACTAGTTAATGACATGGGTTTCTGGTTTACAGGTGAGATAAGGTAAGTGA
>NW_024610925.1:0-2843 GCF_008729295.1 Plectropomus leopardus
CACCCTTACCTTAATACACTGAAACCAAAAATCAAATAAACATAATTTCCTGACAATCAGGAATGTATGAAACAGCGTCCCAAACCCGTTCATTGCCATCCTCTATCCGTCCACCAGATGCCCTCAGACCTTTTCCATCCTTTGCACTGCAGTAACCTCTCTCCCTCCAGTCCCGCCCACCTGACCGTCCCCGCCCACCTGCTCACCTCTTCCCAATTTCGCTCATCAGACTTAACCAGCCCATTTCCACTCATTTCCTGTCAGATTGTCACAACCCGTCTGCTTTTTACTTTTACTTTCAAGCCTCCAAAACTTGACCTGAACCCTGCAGGCCTCCTGACCTTTAGTGAAACAGTAAATCCTTGAAGGTCCCCAGTCTGTCTGCAGCATCTGGATTTGGGTTCTTGTCCTGCTGCCAGAGCACCGACCCACCCCGCTCACCAGGGGGCTACCTGGTTGATCCTGCCAGCAGCATATGCTTGTCTCAGAGGTTAAAGTCTAAGTACACACGGCCGGTACACTGAAACTGCTTAAATCAGTTATGGTTCTGATAATAAACCCAACTTAGCACATAGTATAATGGAAATAATACAATATAACAATACAATATTCTACAATAACTTGTAGAATAGTGGAAATAATTTTTTTTTTGTTTTCTTTTAATTGAAAACAGCACAATGACAAAAAAGCAGACATTTAAAGGGTTAAAAATAATGAATATTTGATATTGCTAACATTGGTTAAAATATTATCTCAATGAAAGTAGAAAATAATAATAATGTCATTTTTTCTTTAAAGCTTGATTTTGAAAAGCGCATTTTGTGCACAGAGCGATACGAGTGTTTGTAATATTGAAGGATTAGCCTTAAGGGTTAAACAGCACTGTTCTCCTCCAGCGTCTGCACTTCTCTGTTGAACCAGCAGAGGATGACAGCAGGCAGCTGCAGCAGCAGCAGAGCTGCAGACGGGATCGATGTCAGAGGATCTCACTGTCTGTTAAACTACATATTGAAGCTGCGTGCAGCCGAGTCTCTGGATGCTACTTTGGCTCTTTTCCTGGTTCTCCACTCTGATTTTATCTCAGTGAAAAAGAATCTGTTATTAGTCCTCCTTTAAAGCTGTGAAGACATGATTCACATTATTTGGTGCCATCGGAACCAGATTAAACTATATTTATGAGATCCTGTGGTATCTGAGTGTCATCAGGGGATTATTTATCCCAGCAGTTAATTTCTACCCTCCAAAAATCTTTTGTTTGTGTCAGAGGAAGAACAGGCTGACAGAGAGGGACCGTTGTTTCGTTCTTGGTGCACACAGAGCTTCACCGAGGCTCAGCTAGAGATTCATTGCAAATGATAGCTGAGACAGTCCAAAGGGCAGTCTTTTATTCTCAGAAGAAAACCTGTGATTGGCCCTTCTGTAAAGACTGCTGAGAGGGAACCCCTTCAACCTGCAGTATTGACAGCAGGTATTTTTATGTCCAGCATATGGTCATTTCTTGCCTTTTTTCCCTTAACAACACAATCTGCACTGCCCTCTCTGTAACGTGTCTCTAAAGATAACACAGCTTCTATTTAAAGGGGAAATCTGCACATTTTTATATATGAAGTACAGTTTAAAGTGGAGAGTTTTGAAAAAATAACCCTGATGTTATACTGATATCATAATTTTGACAGCAAGCAGGCATTATATACTGAAGGCGTGGGGGGTTGAAAGAAGTAGAAATTTAGGAAAAGTTTGGTATTGTCATTTTTTAAATTTCTAGGTAATGACAATGCCATATCTAAATGGCCCCTGAAACACCACTGAAACCTGGTGCAATTGGTTTATTTTCTTTTAAAAACACAAGAAAATATATAATAAGCAAATTGGCAAGACATGTCCCATAAATTGCAGCAATTTTTTTCTTATTTTTAAGTAATTTTCTTGTAACATTTTCGCTTTCTTGATCATTTTTGGGTCATTTCGTGTTAATTTGCTCTTCCCATGTTTTTGAAAACAATCACACCATTTTGCTCAGGTTTCAAACAGCTGAAATTAGCCGAATAATCAGTTGAAAGACTGAACTTCGTGTAAAAAATAGTGTAACCTCTCTGTCACCCCTCTCACCCTTTGAGGGAACAAAATGGTTTAGTTTGCCGCTGCAATATGGATTATTTTCTAAACACAGTCAGACCTGATCGCCTGACTGCTTATGGTGCAGTCATGTCTTTCCTAAGAAAGGCAAATCGTGGTTTGAAACAAAGAAAGAAAGGAAGGAAAGAAAGGAAAAGAAAGCCAAATGACTTTGTTAAAAAAAAGAGAGAGACATGGATGAGGATGAAGGGGATGGGGGGCTCACAGAAACTGCTCATACTTAGGGCCCAAAATTTGGTGCTACGTCCCTGCTCATTAGTCCTTCAACGTTATGAAAGTGCAGTAATAAATCATCACAGTTCTCCTTTAAGTGCCAAATCTCTACCACTGTTTCTGCACCCGTCGCTGCTCCCATAGATACAGGACAGAGACAATATCAACACAACACGACAAGAGCCCTCAATTACAATTACAAACGCTGCCACAAAGGTGGCTTTATACTGTAATAGGCTGCATGCTAATTTGCAGAATTTGGCAGCTGTAACAGAGCTCTTGCAGCACTTTGCAAGCTTTCAAAGGAATATGTGTCGACTAACAAGAGCTCCCAAGAGACCGCTTTAAACACTGCAGGTGCAACACCTCATTCAGTGAATGAAAGAATTAATAAAAACATGACAGAAACTAGCAGAAAATGAGTGTGTTCACCATGATAACCTTCTTTCACCATGAAAGACTTGCAAAAAGTGGTAACTATATTGTCTCTAAGC
>NW_024610926.1:0-2825 GCF_008729295.1 Plectropomus leopardus
AAATGATTCCTGGTTCATGTGTTCAAAACTCCCAACATGAAACGGTTGAAAAATCTAGATGCGTAATAAGGTTTATGTAAAGTAGGATTTATTTTCCCCTTTAAAATGTACTTGTAACCATTTCTTCCAGCCAAAACGACATCTAGTTTTAAAATCAAACTTCAGAAAAGAAAAGCAAATATTCTAAGAATGACAAAAAACATAAGGACCTATCTAATGCTTTAATTTTTATTATTTCTTCAAAGGTTTGCACTCAGCTGGCCACTTCCAAACCAAAATGTCTTTGTTTCACATTTGAAATCAATGTCAGATCATTTCAAAATTTAAAAAAGCTGTATTTTAATATGAGACTGCAGCCTTTAAGTATCACGGGGGTTGTCTTGACTTTGTCCTCAGCTGGCAGGTTTCCAACAGACCTGCAGATGATTGTAGTTCTCTCCTCCAACATGAATATGCAGACAAATGAGAAAAATATACTCAGGTTAATTTGACATGACATGCAGGTTTCACTGGATGTCTCAATCAATTAATTCTACTTGTATAGCCTTTTATACAAAGACATACATCTGAGGCTTTCAGTATTTTCTTACATACCTCAGGAAACCACCATGGATTTATCGTGGAGAAGGTACCACATGCTCTTGTTGATGTCGGACAAGCATGCATGCGTGAATGCGGCTGCTACGCTAGAAACTACGGGCTAAAGCAAAAAACATGTCGTCAGTAATTATTTTCAAGACAAATAGGCACGTCGCGGCTTCAGGACACTTGGAATACGTCGGACGAGCATCATGGAGACGTTGTGTGGTTTTATTTATGTAGTTTATAAACGTTTCCTGGTCGACATTTGCTTCAGTTTTTGGGAGATGAGTGCAGCGCCTTTTCCGGTGAGCCTCCGGCAGTGTTTTGTGGACTGTAAAACTTCACCTGACTTTCCAGCGGCAGGGTGATGACTGAATTTTCATATTTGGGTGAATATCAGCTTGAGTGTTACCTTATTAAAAAAGCAAAAAGAAGCCGGATAATTTGGGAATTTAACCCAAGGAGTTATAAGCATTTCCCCCCAGAAATGACACCAGTTAGTGTAGGGGTCAAAGGTTATGTGAAAAGTCAGATGAAAACAACACAAAAGTGATGTGACTCCAGATTTCCTCCACTGGCACTTTTTTGTTTCATTTTTGATAAACAGACTCTGTTTTTATGTTGTTTTTTGCACTCTGGAACAAAATGTGTACTAAAAGTACAAAAGAGTTCACAGCATTAATCATTTTATTTTAATTGTCAATTAGAAAATGGTTGGGAAGCAGATCCAACAAAACTAACTTCTTGATTTAACAAATATTTATTACTTGCAAAGTTTGCCATTGAAAACATATGGAATCTTTTTAACCTAACTTTTAACATAATAACAAAATATGTTGAATCATAACTTTTTGTCTCTGAAATGAATAAAGACAAAAGCTATGAAGCCTCATAACCTGACAGATGAACGTAATGTCGCAGAGAACCTCTAGAACCCTGTGTCATATATTATTTTTCTTTATCTAATTTGGTTTATTTTGTGGGTTTTTTAAAAAATTTCTTTTCAATTTGTATTATTCTCTGTTGACTACATGTGTACTGCGTGTGTTTCGTGCTTGCTTGTCTGATGTTTTGATATGGAGGTGTCACTGTTAAAGGCCATTTATGTTTCTAAATGTGGAGTTTTATCAATGAAGTAAAAACAAAATCAAACATATCAATTTTAGGATATTGCTTGCTATTTGTTGACTAGGGAAGAGGCCCTTGGCTGCACCCCTCCAACAGATGGAAATTTTTAAATATCTCTTGCATAATTACATCTTCCTAAATTCACCCAGCATATTTGGTGTAATTAACATGTTTGAATTTCCACTAGAGGTTCAAATAAAGCTTTGTGTGTTTGAATAATGTTTAAGCACGCAGCATGACTTTGAAAAGTCAAGACCATTGTTGGGTTAGTGGGTGTGAAAAGGTTAATAATAGCTCTATCCTGCAGCTTCTCTCAGATCATACTAATATTGTCTACAAGCAGTGATGCGGTGCAGTTTAATCCACTCTGTATTCAACTCATAAACAGACTGAAATATCTCAAAGATCTCAACAACCGTCGGGTGGATTGGCACAAAATCTTGTACAATTTAATTTCTTCAAAAAAGTCTGCAGACAGGACTTATTTTGAGAGTATTTCTTTGCATGGTTAGATCTGATATTCTCCACACTCATTTTGTTATCTGATAAGTATGAATATAACATATTTTCCTCCTCCAGGATGCCTGTTAATTAACTAACAGTAAGAACATGTTTCTTGTTTGGTGTGATCAGATCTTTTCCTGACCATATTGCAGTTTGCATGTGTTGCACTGAAGTGTTTCGTTACCTGAAAGAAGCATCTGTGAACATAATCCATGCAGTAATAAAGGAAGGTAGTGCATTCAGCTCACTGCTTCCAAACCTGCAATATCGATATCTTTGTGTGTTTACACATTTAAATCTATGTCAAATCATGTCAGGATAAAGAAGCAGAGTATTTTAATCAGAGACTGCAGGCTGTAAGTACATTAACTCTTGAAACACGTTGTGTGATCAGATTGAAAAAGGTAGGAGGGGGTCTTGTGCTGCTCTACACCATGCAGGGTTGGAGGCACTTTGTGCCGCTGTCTAAGCTAGTTTGTGTTCCTTTGGCTTTAATGCCTACATTAGTGCACAAGTTTTGCATATTTAGGATATTTTATAAGTCCTTTGCACAGCTCACAGAGAGCCGCTGCTTCTGTGTTGAGATTTTGACAGAAAAAAGTCCCACTATT
>NW_024610927.1:0-2842 GCF_008729295.1 Plectropomus leopardus
GGTGAATCTGACTCAAAGATTTTAAGCCCTAAAAATGTAATTTTTAGTTAAATATATAAATAAAATTCTGCCATGAACAGGAAATCAGCCATAGAGACCAAAACCACTTTTTGATTTTCAAACTATCTGTTATAAAATGTTTGGAAAATCTCTCTAAAATAATAAAAAATAAAAATAAAATTATGACAGTAAATATGCATCAACACAGTGTTGAAAATAAATCAAGTCAGTTTTTATGCTTTTTTTGGTTCATTTTTTGTTGCGCTTGTTTTGAAGTTTTGCAGGCGCTCTTGAACACACTGTCGAGTCAGCGCTCTTTTATCCAAAATCTCCCCTTTCGGCACTTTTCTTCGCGTTTGTGGATCTTGGTCCGTTGGTTCTCCTCTCGAGGGCCCGGTTCGTGTGGACGACGGCCTCCTGCTGACTCTGTCAGGTTCAGGAGCTGCAGTTTTAGGTCCCTGTTCGCCTCATTTGCAGAACACAGGAAATGAGTGTTTTTTGAAGGAGGAGCTGGATTTTGCAGCAGAGCTCCTCAAACGGTGTCCGGAGCGTCTCATTTTCTCAGTTCCTCTGTTTTCCGGCACTGTGAGGTTTTACGGAGAGCCAGTTGGCCTCCAGCTCCTGGGAGTTTATCTTTTAATAAAATATTCAATTTCAACAGTATCAACTAGAGATGTAATGATTCACTCAACTCACGATTCGATTCACGATACTGGGTTCATGATAAGACTTTGTCACGATTTTTTTAAATACAAAATGAGATTACAGAAAAAATTACAACTGAAAAATATTCTATTATTCCAAACAAAAATGATACAAAATACTGCATTTTCTCTTCTTTTCTATATTAAATCAAAGAATCCTTTATTATTTCTGAGGCAGAGTATAATTTAAAATACAAAGAATGCACTTCTGGACATTCACAATGTCTCCTGCTGTTAAAAAAACAGCCTTTAATTTTGGACAGAGGTGTCTGGTGTGGAAAGACATGCTTTCGCTGCAGGAAGCAGATTACGCCCTCTGTTGTTCAAAAAAAAAGGATTGTGGTTCATTTTTCATCTCATCAATCTCACATATTTTGTATCGATTTTAACTGCCTCGCGATGCATCGTTACATCCCTGGTATCAACGCATCCTGCTGTATTTTTGAGCTGAAGGCTGAGGTGATTAAAAGCAGCAGATATTATTACGACTCAGTCCGGTTTTGGGTATGTTGCTGTTGATGACATCATTCAATTCTTGCAGTGGATTTTTTTGAATTTGCATCAGAGTCTTGTGTCCTTATGGCTCCCAACAAGGTCCGTCCATCCAGTGCAACAGCTTGATCCAGGATGTTAGGGGTTAACCATGTCTCTGTCAAGATGTGCACATATAGCAGTGTCTGATTTCCTGTTGCTGAGTGAGCCTCAGTCTCATCGCATCCACTTTATCCTCCCGCGAGCGGACTTTAGAGTGAAGAAGGATTGGTAGAGGAACAGCTCTCGGTCCAAGTCGGGTCAGCCTCACCCTGATGCCGGCTCTCCCCCCTCTCTTCGTCCGGTGCCTTCTGTTTCATTTCTCATACATCGATGTTGGTATCAGTTCACGATGTCATAAATCAGCATTTCAAATGTTAGGGGGAAAAATATCGTGCATCCCAGAGACGCGGACTTTGTTCTCAATATTGTGTCGTAACTGTTAAAGTTTTTCAAACATAAATGCAGATATTTTAAACCCACATTGAACACTTGGAAAAATGAGCTGAAACTCAACAATTCCTGCTTTTGTTTAATTTGTTTGCATTTTATCCTTGTGTTTATTTTTACGTTTACTCAACCTGAGGCAGAAACTATTTGATAAACAGTACAAGTAGTTCTGACTGTTACGGCCTCTAAAACCTAACTAAGGCTCAGTAGAGACAGCAACACATGAAGGACGCCAGAGACAGTTTTAAAAGTGTAAAAGCACAAAAACTTTATTTTTTACTGTCAATCAATGGTGTTGAAAACATTTCTCGGTGGCTCTCTGTAAGAGAAAACAGATCAAGATAAATAATCAACAGACCAGCCAAAGAGGGAAGCACGAAAGAAACAAAAATGTGGAAAGTCGCTGAGCCGGCCCACAAAGGGCCGTCACACTCAGGCCTCCTCCCTAAACAAAACCGAAAACTGAACCAAACCTCCAACACAAACTGAAACAGCAAAACGCAGCAACGTAAAAATGCCGGGAAAAAGACAACTAACAAAACAAAAAGAGAAAACCTCACGAACCCGGCTGCCCAGCTGCCTCCTGCCCGTGCGGCACGCACCTCAGAGGGAGCGTCCTCTCACTCCGCACCTCCTCACCTGCGCTCTCCAACGAGGGAGCTGGCTACACGTGTGCGGGCAGGAGGGCAGAGGGAGCGCACGGAGAGAGAAGGAGGATAGCAAACAGCCGCAGCAGCAACAACAACAACAACAACAACAACAACAACACTGTGCGCAATTACACACACACAACCGGGCAACACGCAACACCGACCACACAACCTGACTTTAGAGCGTGCTCAAATATGCTTTATACGGTTATCTGACCGAGCAATTTGATTGGTCGAGAGGCCATGAGTGCTGATATACAGTACAACATCACTGGGACTGTTAACTCTGCATGTATCACTCCACTTCACACCTGTTAGTTACATTACTCACAGTAACTTTTGGACATCTATCATAAATACTCAAAGCAAACATCGGTGCTAACAGACAATACACGGTGGCCGAGTATCTGAGCGGAAACCGAGCCACGTCAGACACGTCGACTGTACAGACTCGGCGGTCACAGCGGGGCTACAGACAGGCAGACCTGGCTGCAAGTCTCACTTTTT
>NW_024610928.1:0-2300 GCF_008729295.1 Plectropomus leopardus
GACTGATGGACTTTATAATTTGTCCCAAAGTGAAGTGAACAAAAGTGTCTTCAGAATTGTAGTCATTTTTCCAGTATAATGCCATAAAAACAGCCAAAGTCGATGTAATATAATACCAATATGGAAATAAAAGTAACTTTATACAATAAACACATTAAATAATTAAACAAACAAATAGATAAAAATAAATATATGGTAAAAAAAAACAACCACATATTTAATTCAATAATAATAGTATTTAAGATAGTAACATGCATGTTTGTATAAAAACATTTGTATGAAATATTAGATCTTGCCAAGTTTTTAGAAAAGCAATTTGATCACAAAAATGTCAAACGTGCAGTTACAGTGGATGTTAAAGAGTTAAAAGTCCAGTTTTAGTCGCACTAATTCAACTTTTTGTAACATCTTGTAAACGAACTGATCGCCTGCGTAAGGCCCGTGTTTGTTTGGTTTGTCTCTTCTTCGGAGGCTCGGCCTGCCAGCTGCTTTCAGTCAAACACAGACGCCAAACATTTTTCTTTAATTTTAATAATAGCAAAGCAATTTACAGGACTTTAAAAAGTACATTTTACATATATTTGTTAGTTCTGGAAGACATGGCTCAGTATGATTTCAGCTGTGCTGAAGAGTGTTTGATAGTCTCAATGAGTCCTTACAAACATAAAAATGTATAAAATTAAACATCTGTGAGAGGTATTTATGTGTTCTGCCAAACTGCTCTTATAAACAAACTGGTCCTGAATCTGCAGTATGCATTACTGACGATATACGGTGCACATCGCGTGTTCGTTAGTTTGTTGTTGCTCGTGCATTTCCAGGTTTGACAGTAATATCCTGAGAGTCAGAGCGGCAGATGTGCTGTGAACTGACTCTGTGTGTCTCTCAGGTATTAAATGGACTCCGGACTCCAACGGGGTGGCAGCTTTTGACTGCAGGAACAGAAACTGGTGAGTTCAGGTCCAGGCCGAGCTTCAGAGTGCTTGAGTCTGGGATCAGTGAGAGATGTTGGTGGGTAATATGTGTGATCGGTCTGTGTTTTATCCATTCATTCAAATATTCAATTCCGCCTGGAAAACTAAAAAAACTAAAAGATAAAATTTTGTTTATTTTTCTGTATGAACCAAACATTGGAAAACGTGACGTGTTTTTTGCATTATTTGCCTGAAACGACAAATCAAATAAACAAGAAAACAAAAACACAATAACTAAGTAAGTAAATAAGTAAATAAGTCAACTTTACGTTGTTCTTTAATTTAAATTATTTATTTTTTGTTTTCCGTGGTGTCATCACGCTGCGGCTCTAACGAAGACTGACAAAGTCGGGGATGAGATACTGATGCGGACCGATCCGCTCCTCTCATTGTCCAACGGTGTCTCCGAATGTCCACTCCGCTCTCACTGACCGCCTGTGTCTCTGCTGGTGTCTCCACCGGTGTCCGTCCTGCTGTCATTGTCCGCTGCTCTCTCCAGAGAGAGCTGAAAATTCAAGATATTTTGAATTTTCAAAATTCAGAATTTCAGTTTTAAACCAGAAGCTGCACGTTTTAACTGCAGTCGGGCTGATTTTGATGAATTTGTATTGAATTATGACGTTTCAAAGGACATTGAATCGACCGGATTAGACCGATAACTCGCTCTGTCTATTTTATGTATTTGAAATAATTGAAATAACTTCAGATCAGTCATAAGTGATGCCGTGTTTATAAACACATGAACAGAATAATGAAGTGAACATTTGTATTCGCAGACCATCACACTGAGCTGATGCACAGCTGGTAAATGCAAAGAAAGTCTAATAAAGTGATGTTTATGAGGTGGGACACACAAGTCCCACCTCATCATTATATCCAAAATGATCAGAACAGAAAATTATATGCAAACAAGTAACACATGTAACAGCAGCTGATCAGAAATTGATTCATTGTCCTCAAAAAAACCCAAAACCAACAAGATAAATTGGCCCAGCAGTGGCTGGTTTACTGTCAGTATATATGTGATTATGCAAATTGGGGGTAATTATGCAAATTGCCAAGCATATATGTCATAAGTAAGCATCCGGTAGTTTCCTAATGCTAATACTGTACATTTAGAAAATTTAACTTTATGACACACAAAGAGAGAAAACGCCGTGTGTGCCGCTGAGCTTCAGCCTGCTGGCCGTGTGTCGGCTGAGCAGCGGCCAGCCAGAGTCCTGATCCTCTGGAAAAGACGATAAGCTCCTTCCTTAGCCGGGTCACTGCTGCCCACATGGCACCATATGCGGCTGTTCATGCATTTCTAAATAATACCAGAGAGCC
>NW_024610929.1:0-3037 GCF_008729295.1 Plectropomus leopardus
AGACACAGCTCATCCTCACACCTGAAACACACCTGAAACACACCTGAAACACACCTGAGACACACCTGAGACACCCCTGAAAACACACCTAAATACACCTGAGACACACCTGAAAATACACCTAAATACACCTGAGACACACCTGAGACACAGCTCATCCTCACACCTGAAACACACCTGAGACACAGCTCATCCTCACACCTGAAACACGCTGAAACACACTTGAAACACACCTGAGACACAGCTGAGACACAGCTCACCTGAAACACCTGAAACACCTGAGACACATCTGAATCACCTAAAAACACACCTGAAACACACCCACAGCTCCCGGCTGTCTCTACAAACTACATTTACAAAAGCTCTGATCTTTTACTTTTTCAATTTTGATACATAAAAACAGACTAAAATCACAGAAGAAGAGAGAAAACAAGCACAGTCTTACCTGAGACACGGACTGAGCTGCTCTGATTGGACGAGGACGTCTCTCAGTGGGACGGAGGAGTCAGACGAGCCGGCCCGACCTGTCGGACCAGATCACATTTATTATTTTAGGTTTCAGTGTCGTCACCTTCAAACTGCGAGGTAACTAATGTCAGACTGACACATGTCCTCTGTGGACATCAGCTCTGTCCTCAGTCTGCTGGAGGACACAATAAAGACATTCAAACACTAGACAGAGACAGAAAGACAGACAGACAGCAGCCTTCAGATCCATTTTAATGTATTGATCTCATGAAGACAGAAGTGATCTGAAAGAAGCTCTTTACAACAACAAACAACGAACCTGTCAAAGTGCTGAATTTAAAAAAAGAAAAAAAAAAAAAGGTGACCCCCCCTCTAATTTTAATTTAGTTTTTCTATCTATAATTTCTAAAAAATTACTGTTTTTATTCTTTACAGTTTTTTTTTTGCAGTTTTAAAAGAGAATTTTAAAGACAAAAATGTGGCAATTTCTTTTTTTTTTGACAATTTTTAAAAAGAAACAAAGGCTTTTTTTTCTTTAAACACTTTTAAAATACTTTGGTAATTTTTAAAGAAAATTTTGAAGATCTTTTTTATTTTGTTTTGGGGGAGTATTTAAGGACAAAATTTGGGCGATTTTGTTTTTCTTTAAATTTTTTTTAACTTATTAAATTTATTTTAAAAAAGGCAATTTTTCATCTTTAAAAAAATGGCGGTGGTTTTTAAAGAATGCCATGCCTGGCGTTTTTTTTATTTTTTAATCAGCAAAATGACAAAACACCTTTGATCACAGCCAGAAACAGTAAAAACAGAAGTTATTGTTGGATTTTCACATTTCTGACGGTCCTTGAAGGCATCGTGTACTATTAAACAGGTTTGTAACAAAAATGTTTTCCATCAGTTTTCCAAAAATTTCAGAGTGTATCTTGTTTTCCAAAACTTTTCCAGGCCTGGAAATTGCTATTAGCAAATTCCATGACTTTTCCAGGTTTGTCCTGACCGTACGAACCCTGAAACAGACTATGATTATCTTGTTTTTATGAAATTTGTATTATACATTTAGGCATTTTTTTTTTTGAGGAATCAAGAGATATTAACACAATTTTATGTCTTTGTCATGAAGTTTACAATAAATAAAAGGAAACGAAGACGAGGAAAGACAAACGTCTTCAGCCCGACAGGGCCCGGAGACACTGAGGTTCATGGTTTAGGCCACCAGGTCCACAGAGAGGCGAAGAGAAACCAGAACTTCTGGATTCTGCTTGAGAAGTAAGAAAACCTCAGACTGAAGGTATACTTAGTTTTTCAAAGCTTTTCCAGGCCTGGAAATTGCCATTTTCAATAGGACATTGCTATGTGCAATGTGCAAATTGCTATTTGCAGTTTCCATGACGTTTCCAGGTTTTTCATGACCGCACGGACTCTGCTCCTTGAAATGAACGAGCAGTTTTTTCTTTGCTTCAGTGTTTTCATGGTTTGTTGACAGTTTCGTGTCCTTCACAAGTCGTCCTGCCGGCAGTCTGGAGGACAGCGGTCCTCGGGGTGATGAGTCGATGTTTTTGGTCCTGGACTGATGGGAGAGGTCAGCAGGTCAGTGGGCGGAGCTTCGGGGCTCAGGGGCAGTACTCGTACTCGCCTCTGTCGGCGTCGCCGTCGTCGTCGATCTGGTAGATGTTTTCCACCGCCGAGCCTCGACTCTGGAGCTGCAGAGTGGACGGAGTCGAGCTGAACCGCTGAGGGCTGAAAGACAGAATTTATACTTTTGATCATTCATCTGTTTTTTTTATTTATTTAGTTTCCTTTGTTTACCTGCCAAAATGATCATTTATGTCATTATTTGACCTTAATTTTCACAAATTATTTGTGTGATTTATTTTCATGAACACTGATTTGTTTTTGGACTTTTCGTCACTGGAAAAATGTTTATTTGAACAAGCAGGAACCGTGTTTGTTTACTGTGTTTGCTTTAGTGAGAACACATTTACACATCCTCACACCTGAGACACACCTGAGACACACCTGAGACACACCTGAAACTACACCTGAAACTACACCTGAGACACACCTGAGACACACCTGAGACACACCTGAAAATACACCTGAGACACACCTGAAACTACACCTGAGACACACCTGAAACTACACCTGAGACACACCTGAGACACACCTGAAACTACACCTGAGACACACCTGAGACACACCTGAAACTACACCTGAGACACACCTGAGACACACCTGAAAACACACCTGAGACACACATAAACACACCTGAGACACACCTGAGACACACCTGAGACACCCCTGAAAACACACCTGAGACACACATAAACACACCTGAAAACACACCTGAGACACACCTGAGACACACCTGAGACACCCCTGAAAACACACCTGCGACACACCTAAACACACCTGAGACACACCTGAAAATACACCTGAGACACACCTGAACACACCTGAGNCTGAGACACACCTGAGACACACCTGAGACACACCTGAAAATACACCTGAGACACACCTGAGACACACCTGAGACACACCTGAGACACACCTGAGACACCCCTGAAAACAC
>NW_024610930.1:0-2736 GCF_008729295.1 Plectropomus leopardus
TATATGTCTCTATTATTAAGATATTCCTATATCAGAGTTTTTAGAAATTCAAGCAATTTAGTATCCATGACAGTACTGCTCCCACAAATTTGGACCATAAATTCATGCAGCAGAGGCTAAAATATTTTGCCTTTTAGTTTATGTAGTTAACACTCCATAATGCACCTCAGTGACATCTTTGGTTGGACATTCTGCCTGGTAAGGGTGGATACTGAACTCTGTTCTTTCAAGGGGACCAGCCGAATTACGTCGGTAGTACTGAGAACAGATTCATGTTAAAACAATTGGTGCCAAATTTCCGTACCTGCGAGCGCATCTGGGTGACAGCCAGGTTCGGACAGGAGGCAGAAGTGCAGCGATAGTGCGGTAGTAGCTTCCCAGCACCTCCACCTCCCTTTTGAACCTGGTGTGACACCAGGTTAACCCTTTGATACCTAAGCAAATAGGTTTGATTTCTTTCGAAAACATGGGAAGAAGGAAATGAGCAACAAAATTCCTGGAACATTTCTTAGCAAGTTGCTCATTGCCTTTTTTTTTACCATGTTTTTGAAAGAAATCACATCAATTTGCTCAGGGTTTAAAGGTAATACTTGAGAAAGGTGTTTGAAACAGCACAAGAAAAGTGATTTCACTCCAGATTTTTGAGGGTTAACTTAGTATGGCGAGAAACCGAGAGAGCGAGGCTTGTTCACCCCCGAAGGTAATTCAAAAATTACTGTAAAATACAGAAAAAAGTTAAAAGTTCAGGTGTATCGTTTTAAATGTGAACAATAAGATAACCCTACCACCTGTTAAATGCCCAATTCTATAATAATATTGGGAAGAGTGAGTCACAATGCACTGTTTAAAATGTGTGTATCTAACAAATACAGCAATTTTTGCACAACTGAGTTTAAAAGAGTACTAATTGGATTTTGGGTGATGTTCACTTACCTTCCCACATCCTCCTGAGGCAGCATACTGTAAACGGTCATCATGTCCAGAGCATCAGCGTGCTCCCAGCCCATCTTCAGGAAACGCTCCTTCTGCAAACAGCACACATTAAAACTCTTCACTGAGTCTGTAAAGATCTCCTTCAATCATTCTTACAGTCCGGACTTCGCAGGTTGCTGCCCTCACAGAGACACTCAGCTCAGAATAACCCTCTACATAACTACATTTTTTTTTTGTCTTGGTTGTAAAATCTTGAGGTTACCTGAGAGTCCAGAGACTGACAGGTCTCCACTCCCGCCAGGGTGCACTGACGACGCTGCAGGTTCTCGATCATCACCTGACCAAACCGATCGCTCATGTTCACCTGAACACACACATTATATTACTAAATCTCAGCTCTGTACACAGGCAATACTTCAGTCTATTACAATACATCCATAGAAACATAAAGAAGCATGCGTGAGGTAACTGTTCTCCTGCTGTACCTGGATGAGGTCATTTTGTTTACCTGTTCGTAGTTGATGAACATGGCGGTGTGGAAGGTTTCTGCAGCCCAGTGAACCACATTGGAGGACTGGGAGGGTGTCATGTAGACCAGCACACACTCTGACAGCAGCAGTGTGGGTAATCTGGGAGGGAGAAAAGTAAAAGACAACATAGAGAAAACACACAGTGAGAGAGAGAGAGAGTGCACCTTTAACCAGCTCCTAAATGCAGTATTTTTTTGGATGACCTCAGTGCTTTAATGCACTGATACTCTACTTGCTTTGCTTAGGGGCCACTTTTGCAAAATGACAGGAGGCCAGGGGCCAGTCACAGGATGTTTTTCATATTTTAGGACGTCTCTAGGATTTTAGGACATTTCTGAGACTTTTGGACATTTCTGGATTTTAGGACACTGGGGGCTTAGCTAGGACATGATCCGCCACTGGCACTTTTTTTTTTTTAAAAAAAAAGCTCTACTTTGAAGTTGTTTATGCACTCTGACACCTTATGTATACTTAAAGTACAAAAACAATTCCCAGTATAAATCACTTTATTTTCATTGTGAATTAGATAAGATTAAAAAAGTTATTAAATTAATTAGATTAAATGGCCTGGCACCCTAGTAGGGGCCAGATTTGGCCCACGGGGACAAGTTCAGTATCATTCCCTTAAAGCTTCAATCATTGTCATGGTGATCAACGTCCAAATCAGTTTTGAGATGTTTCGTATATTTTGTTTTTTCTACAGGAAAGAGGAAACTGAAAAGAGGAGTGGAGTGTAAGACCCAGATTAAGCCACTGTCATCTGCGTGATCATTGATTGCAGCTTCTGACGAGGAAAAAGCAGGTGAGACAAATATTGGATGGTTATCAGTGACTGTTGTAAAGAGCTTGCTTTTGGATCTAGGGATGTAATTTAGTGACCCTGGCACTCTGAGTTGTTAACCTTTTGATTCCTAAGCAAATTGGCTTAAAAAAAAAGCAGTAAAAAGTACAAGAAAAAATAGCAAAAATTAATAAAATGCAAACAAAGAGGAAAAATGTGTGCTCAAAAAAATAATTTATCTGTAAAATATTCTTAAATATATAATTAAGATCATTATATAGTTTTTTGGACATTTTCCCTACCTATTTTTAAAATATTTTTTATAATCTAGGTTTCAAAGGGTTTATAACTTACTCAAAGTCCTACTAACGTCGGGTTGAGTTTGGGTGGCTGATTAGTAGGGCTGCACCCTAAAAGTCCGGAATTGTACTCATCGGTCAGACACCCCTCAGTCAACTATGATTGCTTTAAGTGTAGTTGTGATTTTATTTT
>NW_024610931.1:0-2670 GCF_008729295.1 Plectropomus leopardus
TAACAGATGCGCCTTTGGAAAAAGTTCAACTGTTTTTTGTTTTTTTTCGTTCAATGTTTTAATGGGAAAGCATGTTGTGCATGAACCGACATAGTAGAGTGATCTCTTAACCCAAAACCCTCCTCACTCCTCCCCATAGGCTTCCTCCACAGGGAATAAACTAGAACAAACAGACAGGAAGTATTAAAAAAACAACAACAACAAAATAAATTAATAAATAGATAATAATATTAATAATAAAACAAAAAAGGGATATATTGTTTTTAACATGACATTGAATTCAAGTTTTTGAAACGAATTGTGCCCATGAGGTACAGCAAAGACGACAGTAGCCAGAGATAAAGAAAGAGAAGAACTCACAGTTAATAAAAACTGATTTAAATTCGCCGTGAACTGTACTGTTCTTTGTTTTTCTCTCCAGGTCGATCCACATGGAGTTTGAGAAAGACGTGGAGGTGAAAGGAATCCCAGCATATCGCTTCACACCACCACGCTCTGTTTTTGCCAGCAAGGAGGAGAACCCAGCCAATGAGGGTTTCTGCGTCACCCCACAGGAGTGCCTGGGAACCGGACTTCTGAAAGTCAGCCCCTGTCGGAAAGGTAAACGTCCTTTTGTGCAGCCTGTTTTCTTATGTAATTTTTTCACTTTCACACGCCCGCCACAGAGTATGACATTCTGTGCCCACTCTTCTGTCTCCTGTTCTTTGAGTTGGTTGTACTTCTGACACTGAGCCTACACTCTGATCTGGGCCTTTCTTTTTAAAACGCATAACTTTACGTAGAACGCCAACATATTTGATTTCTGTTGCCTTGTTCTTTCTTATTGCCATTTTATTTTGCTTTTATTCTTATCTTAGTCAAGTCCTTTTTTTGTTTTCCATCCTACTATCAGCAGCACTAATACGGTCTAAATGACCCATGTGACACAGCTCTCTCCAGCTCTCTCCTCACCTCAGGCAACATCTGACCATGACTGGCCCAGTAGCCGAGGGGGTCGGTAAGCCCTGTCACCTGATTCTGGCCTTGAATATGACCGGGCATTACCTTGTAGTCCCTGTGTTCACTTTCCACTTCTTTCTCTTAAATATGATAATTTTCTGTGAAAGAGCAATACTAGATTGTTTTATGCATTGACTATAGCATTGACTATAAAAAAAAAAAGAAACTGACTCGAATATTCATCGAAATATTTGCCCATTAATCTTCTATCATTTGGAGTACAATATTTCCCTCTGCAATGTTGTGGAGTACATGTACAAAGCAGCTTGAAAAGGCAATACTTAAGTAAAGTGCAGCTTCCTCAAATTCACCCTAAAGCACTTGAGTAAATGAACTTTACACTCTACCACTGACATACTGTATCAGATCAATCAGCTGTTGAATGTATGACCTCCCAGCAATCATGTTGCTTCTGCAAGAAAATGAAGGCATGATGTTCTCTTTGGGATAGAACAACTCACTCAAACAAGTCACAAGTTGTTGAATCTTCCATGAACGGGACTGATTTGGCACAGTACTTGCGTACTGCTTCTTGTGAAACAATATGAGTAATGTTGACAAAGTCATTAAAAACAGGCATGATGTTATTTACTGTGAATGGTTAGTGTTAACTGGATGATTCTCACAGAGACAAATGGACACCAATGACTGCCATGCACATAAAAGTCAAAGGAATATTTCAGTGTCGATTTTCCACCAGCTGTGTAAAACAGTGTGGGAAGTACATGTAGATGAACTCTTTGCTCCATCTAACCAGGGCCTTGATAGCCCTTCCTCTCCCCTGACGAAACTCCTCTACATGACTTGATATAAGTCATTTGGAGGAGTTTCTCTGGCTCTTGTAGCTGTTGCTCAAACTACAGGCTGTACTTCTGCATTTTCACCAACCACTCCCAGTTGCCACCTCAAAGAGCAAACAGCCAATCAAGAGACACACTCGGACCGAAATCTGATCAAACAGTGAAGCTAGGCAGCACTTATCAAATATAAAGTTTATGTCACTGCACTGCCTATTTCTCACCTAAACTGTTTTCAGACATGTATTTAACGCCTCGTTTTGCCCTAATGGCAGGGTTTGTGAGCAGAAATTGGGCGCCACACTGCTTCCTGCACAGTGAAAACGGAGGGCAAACAGCGGAGATCAAACAGTAAAACTAAGCAGTGCTTATCAAATATTTACCCCAAATATTTTCAGAAACATCCTTTAGCTTACCCTTTAACTGTATTACGAAATTTGGCCGGCTCCCATTATTTCACAGGGAGCCATCCACACAACATCAAGAGCGTAGCATACTGGTAGTTGTAGGTTTTTCACTTCTTAAGCAATTTTCTCTGTTTTCTCTGGTCATGTAGCACCAATTTCAAGTATTTCTGTCTTTCTGCTGCATAGGCAGAGTAGTTTTATGTGAGGGCCTTCTTTGTGTTGGAGAAATATGCAAACATGATGGCCCAACAAAAAGAAATCAAAGCACTCTGAGGTCATGGTACAAATTTAGTGCAGCCAGCAACAGGGGGTTCATTCTGCTGGGATTTAAAAGAATGTGCAGAGGGTTAAGTTTAGGATCAGGTTTTGAGGAATGTACGCAGTGATTAAGTGGCACTCATAAGTATACCAATAGGAATATGTGTGTGTGTGTGTGTGTGTGTGTGTGTGTGTGTGTGTGTGTGTGT
>NW_024610932.1:0-3352 GCF_008729295.1 Plectropomus leopardus
TCTGTTTTAATATTCCCATTTTTATACTTAGGGCTTATTAATTAATTCCATAATTTATTTATTTCATTTCAGCTGAGCAACAGGGAGTTAAAGGTACAATAATTCTCTGAAACACTGTCCTGACGGTGCAGTAATTAGTGCAATAATTCAGCTATGGCAATTATTCAGCTGTGCAATATTCTCTAGTATTTATATCAGTTTATAACAGTATGATTTTTTTTCACAATCTCTGAGATATTTTCAAAGCAGTGTAACTGTAAATATATAGAAAACATGGGAATAATATTACTTCTAGTGATAATATAAATTTCGTGGTCACAGATTGGCATATGTTGGTATGCAACAGATGCAGTGTGACAGTATTTTTATTTATTTTTTATCTTTCTGTTTTACCATGAACTGAAATCTCATCCGTTAGGTACAGAGGCCAATATTTATTTATTATTATTTATTTATTTCTTTGCAACAAGATAAATATGTATAAATAAATCATTTAAAAACGTGTCTGTGAAAGAAGAAACTCTAATGCAGTGGGTGCTTTGGGGCCACATTTGCAAAATGACAGGAGGCCAGGGGGCAGTTGTAGGAGCCCAATACATGTTTCTTAGATTTTAGGACATTTCTCGGTTTTTAGGACATTTCTCAGATTTAGGATTTAAGAACATTCCTCAGATTTTACGACATTTTTAGAATTTTAGGACATATCTCAGATTTTGGGACGTTTCTTGGAATTTGGGACATTTCTAGTATTTTAGGACGTTAGTGTCTTAGCTAGGACATCTGTCGGGGGTGTGGCTCTTATTTGATCAACAAGCTCTAGTCTGATGCTGTTTTTCGCACTCTGACAGCTTAGACTAAAAGTACAAAAACAATTTTCCAGTATCAATCATTTTTGTTTTTATTGTGAATTAAGCAATGGTTGAGGGGCCATGTGGCACCTTAATTCAGGAGCCAGACTTGGCCCCATAAGTTGAGTATCTCTGCACTAGTGGTTGAGTTTATTGTAGGTCATTAGGCTGTTGAATACCTTCAGCTCCAACACAATCTCTCCTTTCATCTCCCTGTCTTTCTTTTTACGTCACACACACACACACACACACACACAGTGAGACAAAGACAGAGACAGCAGACCGTCTGTATTGCCCCAATAAAAGTCATTAAGTTGAGGAAATGGTGGTTGTGACAGTGTGGTTGTTCTGTGGTTGTTTTATGGTTGTTTTGTGGTTGTTGTGCGGTTCAAGGTTCATCTGCAGCCTTGGACTCACTGTGTGTTTCAGTGTTGTTCAAAGTCTGGGTCGACGTAGGCGCCATTCACTAATTTTTCTTATTTTTCTGTTACAGTTTGACACTAGCCTCGGGCAGCAGTTAATAACCAGCTTTTTAGTTTACGATTCAGGCATCATCCAACTGAAGCATGAGCCTATTTAAATGTGCTTCTGGGTATTATTGTGTTGCATAAGTGATCACATATGATGTTCCTTTAATTTTATTATGTGAAAACATTTAGACAACAACACTTTGTGAATGCCCCCAGATATATTCTTATTTTAGAGGACATTTTATTTTATACAATAAACTTGAAAAATATCTGAACTTTGAGACACATTAGGTTTCAGTTTAAAAAAAGCCTTAGATTAGAAATACATTAAAAACACTTCAAAATTGTACCTTAATTTTTAATCAAACTACATCAAATTAAGGATTACACACTCTTCTAAATAAAAAAAATCTCTTTAAACTCTTTCAAAACACACACTTCCTCTTAATAATCCCGTCTGTCTGTCATTCAGAAGGTTATCTAATAATTTAATAAATTCAATCTTCAAGTACAGATTTTCAAGGGGTGCAGTAGACATGTTAATTTAATTTTTAATTTTAATTTTCTTATGTAAAAACATTCAGACAACAACACCTTGTAAGTGGCCTACATATATTTTTAATATGCATTTTATTTTGTATAACAAACTTAATAAGTGTCTGAACTTTGAGATGAACTAGGCGGCTGTAATTAAAAAATAAATCAAATTCAATTATAAAAATAAAGTAAATCAATTATTAACTTGCCTTCAAGTGCATGTATATATTCATAGGTGCAGATTTTGGAGGGTTGCAGTCGATGTGTCCCCTTCAATATTTAGACATATGCCTTTCCCCCCACCAATAAAATCACAAAAGTAGCAGAGTACTTTTTATTTTGACAAAGTTAAAGACATTTACATGCATAAATTAATGCAGCAAAGGTCAACATTGGTGCATAAAGTTCATTAGAGTGCAGCAAATTAACTGTTTTATCCTCATTGTTTTTATTTTTATTTTTGGGAAAGGAACCCCAAACCCCCGTTTCATATGCACCTGCTCTTAATGTTGAAGTTAAACATACACCCTGGAAATAAAATGCATAAAAAATATAGACTAAAATACAATTTTATAATGTTGCAACAAATGCAAGTATATACAAGTGGCATCAAATAATAACTCTGATAATATTATGTATTTCAATATTTAATTAATCACAAAACAAGTTATACGATTGCACTTATATATCTGTATGTAGTCATTATTTACAATCTTGTTGACTAAAATCAAAATGGCCATGCATCAGATATTAGAATAATATATAAAGATTGTCTTTGCTAAATTGATCAGATTTATATGCTGAATAGATGGTTAAATTAGATATATAAAAGGTATTATTAACATCACTTATAAGCAAATTCACATAAACAGTGAGATGAGATGATTAATAATTTTAAAAACTGTAACATTAACACACAGACACATCATTAGACTGTCAGCAGTGCAAATAGACATCAAAACACAAAAAAGATCAAATCAAATCAAATACTGAAAAGAAATATGAAGTTAGAAACACATAATTGAGCTTTTAAAGAGCTGCGTCTGCATTTGATGTTTTTTAAAAATATATATTTATTTTTCTTGATGTGAAAAGGATAAAGAATATTTGTTGCCATTCCTTGGTGTTTATGGTGCCCTGAGGCACAGGAAGGGTTAATTTCTTCACAGTAAGCAGCACAATGTCAGAGAGAAGTCAGGGTCAAATAAGGCTAGAGCAGCAAGAGGAGTGTTTTCTTGATGGAAAGTCAATAAAATCAGGATTGAGACAGAATATTTGGTGAAGAAGTTGTTGTTTTTTGATTGTTCAGAAGGTGTTTGTATTGAGAAAAACATGAGGCCTAAACTGGAGCCTTGGGGGTCTCCTGTGGTAGCAAGAAGGTACTGAATTTGTTTTTTTTATGTATCTGCTTACTGAAAGTTGAAAACGTGTGTACAGCTGTCACACAGTTTGTGCATGATGCTGAAAGACAGACTGTCTCCTCCCTCTGTCCCCCTC
>NW_024610933.1:0-1152 GCF_008729295.1 Plectropomus leopardus
GGATATATATATGAGCTTTCTCTGTTAAAGGAGAACTTTGATATTTTTCAACCTGGACCTCATTTTCCCATATTTTTTGTGTGGAACGGTACCAAACAATTTTTGAAACTGGTCCAGTATTGAGCCAGAGCACTGCAGCCTGCGTGGGTGAAACAGACTGCAACGTAATCACTTTGACCAATTATGCATTGTAATTTACGTCCACTAAGAGCATGTGTTTTTACCACTGACAGGCTTGGATAGGTATTAGTTTTTGATAGCATTATGTAAAGGATCTCATCAGACATGGACTTTTTTGTTAACAAGTCAGATCCCTTTTAACCGGAAACAGCCCCCAAATCGCAATTGTTAAACTTACCAGATAGCCAGCAATTTTATCGTCATAAAACACAACTCAGTTTCAGTGAACAGAAACAAAGTAACCCTAATAAAAACAGTCCTGATCCATCTTTCCACTGTTACAACAATCAACAACTCTGGTTTGTTGAAATTAACCCTTAATTCACCCAGTTAGATGCGAGAATGTGTTGTCTCTTTACCCGCTTAAATCCGTGTTTATTTAAACACGGATTTAAGGGGGGTTTCGGGGCTGTTTCTAGTTCAAAAAAGGATCTTACTCCTTACGATAATGTTGTCAGACTCTTAGAATAAAGATCTGAGCCTGTCAGTTGCAAAAACAAGCACTTTTAATGGACGTAAAGTAATGGTGCACAATTGCCCCAATTTTCAGATGTTTCTGGAATAAAGAAGCGTGAAAATGTCACAAATCTTTCACATCTCAGCATGCACCCATTGCAGTGTTATTGCACAAGACCAAAGGCCGGTGAAAGCCAACTTAAGAAACAGCAAACACTGACATTCTCTCTCTTTCTGTGTGTCCTCTTTCTTTCCGTCTCTCTCTGTCCCTGTGGTCAACAATCCCTCCGCTGGCCTTTATACCCAAATCCCCATGGACGGAGAGTCAGGAGAGAGAGAATGCTTAAATGCTTTGAATGATGGTGTGGAATGCTAAAAAGTGTGTGTGTGTGTGTGTGTGTGTGTGTGTGTGTGTGTGTGTGTGTGTGTGTGTGTGTGTGTGTGTGTGTGTGTGTGTGTGTGTGTGTGTGTGTGTGTGTGTGTGTGTGTGTGTGTGTGTGTGTGTGTGTGTGTGTG
>NW_024610934.1:0-1354 GCF_008729295.1 Plectropomus leopardus
CATTGTGAGAGGAGTTGGGTTAACAATACATGTGATAAAGTATGAGCTGTATTTGCTCTATTTGTTCCCCTAATCAGCTGTAACCATGATAAGGAAAAGAGTAAAATAAGGAATTTTAAAGGGGCAAAAATGCTCTCATGTACTTTTAATGTAATGCTTTACTATATTTTATACTATAATAGGATCAAAATTGGATAGTTTAGTGCAAATATTGATATTAGCTCCATAAAAAAAAACAACAGAGTGGATCAAATTATTTTTTACAAAACAACACAGGAAAATCACACAAGAAAAGTCTTAGACCTTGGATTTATTAAGTTAAATGTACAAAAGATCAACAACTTGATACATTTCATGTTTCAAGGCTTTGTCATTAAGACTTAACAAACTCTGTCCCAATCGAAAGCCTCACAGCCTTTTCATACTGCCTACCAGCTCTCAAAGAGACAATCATACATACCCCTGTCTAAATCACAGTACAATCTACTGTATATTGTAACTATTTCATCAAATAGATTTGTATATAATGTAAAGAAATTTCATACAAAAGTGCAGAACAATATGTATTTACAGTATATTCTTCTTTTCCATATAAAAGAACTTCAGCAAATCCTGTGTGTGCTCTCTACTGAACAGCTGCTCACCGTATTAAGAAGCGTTCCACTTTGGCAGTGAACATTTGTGTTTACAAGCACATTCAGATAAGGCACTGACAAGGGTCAAAAAAGATTTGATCATTCCTTAAGTGCCACTGTATTACAGCTAGCTACATCTCCAACATCAACCATCTCACCATTAAGTTTCACCTCATCTCACTTTAAAGAGTGTGGCACTCAGCTCCGAATTTCCAACTTGACCCTTTTTTGGCGAGATTACCTCACGTGACATCACACACAACTAGGTGTGCTGTCAAGTGGTCATTAAGGGACTCATTCATATAGTGTGGAAAGCAAAGTAAAGGCATGGGGTGACTGGATTCATACTGAACAAAAAATGAGACGCTTAATTCTAATTTCGCAACTTTGCAACACAATGAGACGTCAATGCATCTGTTTTGGTCGGTGCAGTCTGCGTACACTAAGCTGCCGTAACATAGAAAAGGCTATAGGGCTCTGAGGTGACAAAACAGTCCAACATGACTAATACTGCACATTAAAGGGGGTGTTTGGGTTTTTTTGAAATGGGTTTTTTTGGGGGGGGGTACTTATTCAAAGTCAGTATATTACATGCAGTAGATGTCAGTCAGCACACCCCCAGTTTGGAGAAGCAGGCTGGAGTAGCGACTTGGTAACTAAGCAATGTAGATGGAGGTCAACAGCAAAACACATTTTAGCTACCTAAAAAAAGTTGCACA
>NW_024610935.1:0-1711 GCF_008729295.1 Plectropomus leopardus
ATTACACCTGATTTAACTATAAGTTACTCTCTCAGAATCAGTGCTACAGACTGTTGGTTCATCCAAAATTGTTATATGCATTTAGTTTTTACTTGTCCGGAGCTGATGTAGATATATTTTTCATAGTGCCCCCACATTCTCAAAGCTCTGCTCAGCTTCCAAGTTTAGAAAACATTAACCGGAACAAAAAGCAGTAATCTACAACTTCCTGAGTACAGGATAAAGCAGTGACACTCAACTTAAACAAAACAGACAGACAGAGGTCCCTAATGTCCTAAGGGTTTAAGCTAAGCCCCTAATGTCCTAAAAACCTAGAAGCTTAAAACTAAAATCCTAATAACATGTATGGGGCTGCTGCAACTGGACTCTGGCATCCTGTCATTTTGTGAAATTTGCCCCCAAGCAAAGCAAAGTAAGTGATATCAATTATTAGCCCCATTATCCATTTTGTAGACATTGGGAATGCCTTGAACAATTAAAATGAATGAAAAACGTGGTGATCAACAGTACAAAAATATTGCTAAATAACATGTTTGCGTCATTCCACCAGCATGTAGAAAAGGGTTGAAATGAGTTCATTAGGTAAGGTTAAAACAGAAAATTCTGCCATATTCTGCCTTTTCTTTTTAATTCAATAAAATACTGTGCCGATGAAGTGAGCGGTAGAAATGTGCTTTATTCCATCATGTCAACTGGGAAAAATTTTCAAGAGAACTAAATATCTTGTGACTATCCATGACCCTAGCCTTCTGATTGTTAGCCTCACCAGCCATCTAATACAAACTAACTGACAAAATACACACAATTAATTACTTATGCCGGAGATGTACTTGTTAAATTACATATTATGGACATGTTTGCCAGTGCTGCCTTCAGAAATTTTCATAGATCGAGCCATTAAAAAATCTTTGGGTGGCACAGCAAAACTAAATGCCATTATTTCAGGGATTAAAAATAAGATGTTAAATTGCATACAGAACTCAGTCTGGTTAAAGCATCAACATACTAATATCAACTAAGCCTGGCCAAAGCCAACTACCCAATAAACTGACTGCAAAATGATCACAACAATAACTTATTGAAAATATCCAATCAACGGATGTGCATGGACAAATGTGAACGGCCTTGCTTACTCTGCACTGTTGTACAAATGCTATAGGAAGTTGTCATTCTACCAGTCCATTAATGGAGGGAAAAGTTGCTTTGTTATGCTGCTTCTTAGCCAGCCGTTGTCTTTCGTGGATTAGCCTGGCTTGGAGGAAGGGGTTTCCAGTGCAGTCTTTGCTGTGCTGTGTTACAATGATGAAGTTTAGAGGGGGCTGGCCCCTCTTTTTGTCCTTTCAAAGGTCCGCACCAACTTTGCTTTGCTCTTGAGACCGTTGTGTCTTCCACGAGGAACTAACTGCTCTGGTCTTGGTTGGTGCTCTTGGTTTTGTGTCTGCTGGCATCAGGCCACATTCAGAGAGCTTTCTGGTATTTTAGCGGGAAAGGTTAGAAAAAGCAGGGGAGGGTGTAGCAGCTCCAGCTTCTTGGCATCTTACCTCTGTAGAGGTCCCAGATGGAACAGAGGGGGAAGAGCAACAGCTTGTTCTTTTTCTTTTTCCTGACAAGTCTTCACATGTCCAGTTTGAGGCTGCATAAATGAACACATTTGTTGAGTCCAGTTGTCCCAGAACCCATTTGGTGGCACAATCTCGTCAGGAAAGGAGGT
>NW_024610936.1:0-1132 GCF_008729295.1 Plectropomus leopardus
TATTGCATGTGGATCCAATGGGATAGGAAAGTTTAACCAACCGCTGGTAGCTATTTTGAAAAATGGTTGCCGTGGCAACCAGGGTCAGAGTTTGTGATGGCCAGATATCCAGATTTGTTTCTAATGTATTCATAATCATGTCTGCCAAATTTAGTGCTTTTATCACAAATTGAATAATTGCTCTGATATATTGAGCTATGCGGCCCCACTATAACTCACTGGGCCAGTTACCAATGCTAACACCTATATGTTTACTTTTTTCACCCTCCTAATTTAAGTGATCTTCAAATCTCTTCTTTAGTGGAATAAACATCATATTATGCACAATGTTATTGTGATGGCCCTCTAGCAGATGGAGACGTAAAATACAACGCTTTTCAATGAATGTAATATTAATTAACTGTGCAAAATAAGAAAAATACTTAACGTAAGGTTTATGATTTGTATATGTTCACTTTGTCGATTGAATGAATTAATAAATAAATAAAAATATTTTCATATTTTTATTTGTCATATCAGCAAAAATTAGTATGTTGGCCAATACCGATTGATTTTAAAGCTCAAACCAGCGGATATCAGTGACGTGCTGATATTATCGTGCGTCCCTAAGCAACTTGGTAAATAACGTTTGCAGAAATTTGTAGCTTTAGAAAATTATTTTTAAAAAGCTAAGGACAATGTCTAGGGAAAAAAAAGCAGGGGGAAAACAATATTTATAGTTACATATTTAAAAAGATGTGACAAATTTATTATTATTTTTTAAGCACTTTTGTAAAGGTTATTTCTTTGTTCTTTTTTTCTTCATTTTATTATTTTTTTTAAACTAATAGTCAGGTGTTTTTCTTGCTGTTTTAAAAATGTCTTGGTAATTTTTTGCTCATTCCTTTTTTTGTTTGTTGCTCATTGCCTTCTTCCAATGTTCTTGTTCATTTGTTCCCCTAAAAAACTGGCAGAAATCACTTACAAGTAAAGAGGAAGCATTTTAAGGGAAGCAGAACACACCCAGAGCCTCGGACTTATTTCCCAACACTTTCTGGATTGGTGTTACCACTGGATGGTGTCTTTTAAGGACTAACAGCTCTGCAGATGCATTTTTCATTACATTACAAGTAGAAAAAAATGCTTTAGAGAA
>NW_024610937.1:0-1473 GCF_008729295.1 Plectropomus leopardus
TTTTTCAACTCATAGCAGTACTATCATACAGTTGTAGACAGGCACCAAGTAGGCCAATGCAGGCAAACTAGTGTGTTTTTGTAACGAGACCATAAACAAGCAAACAAATGAAGAAAGAAGCCTAACAGCTTCAACAGCGTAGGCCGCTGCTTTCAGGAGCGATGGAAAGTTGAACACTTTTTTAGTGGAAGATGAAAAAGTTGCTTTTGTCTCATATGTATGTGATTATAATTTTAAGTAACCCATATGATGCAAAAAACAACTGGCCCCCAAATTTTTTTACATTATCTAATCTGCCCTGATTCAAAAAAGTTTGGACATCCCTGCACACCTGCCATGATGCATACAATAGCATTCTCTTTAGCCACTCGTTAGTAACCTTCTTTTTTAAGACACATAAAAGCTTAAAAGTTCGCAAGTGGGGTATTCACTGACATATTTCATTTCGTTGAACAAAACATTAAAGTCTCTTAAGCATGTGTTAACCACAGACCTTATTTCAGGCTTCTAATAAAAACAACACTCAAAAAACCTTTTGACTCTGAGAGGAAGGAACTGGAAGTGCTGAAATGCTAACTAATTTCTGGATTACTCTATATTACTGTCTTGAAAAGAACATTTTTAATTCACTGTAGTCCAGCTTCAGTAGGACACTTTACCAAATGTAATGATAAATGGTTTATCTGACAGAAGGAAAAATAAAACTGTCTGGATCTTAACCAGAGACATTTTCGGCATTTAAACCACATCCTTATTTAAGTAGCTTTGGTTCAAAACAGCTAACTTAATTATGTTTTTTTCTTTTTGGGGGGGTGTTAGGATATGACACTGGACTCTGTTCATCTGTTCATCTTGAAAACATCGCTGTTGTGTTGTATTTAAGAAAGTGTCAAGAGACTTTGACCAGCCAAAGGTTCCCCCCCCTGCCATGGTTACCCACAGATGTTTCCATTATCCATTATCTCTAAAGGAAGTTTTATGATCCATAACTGATGGCCGTATCAGCGCATCTCCTGTATATACAATTATAATTCGCACAGGCTCTCCCTATGTCCACATTTTTTCAAAATTAAGCCTCCTCTTCCTTCCCTCTTCTCTCCTCCCTGTTAAGAGACAGCCAACTGTCCTTGGAAAGTACTGATCTACCCTGCAGGGGAAAAGGCAGAATAGATGCACCGTACCATTCATTCAGCTCCTTATCACAACATTATCTCAGCATTCCAATGCCCTGAGCTGGAACGTGCTCATATTCTCAGACGACGCCTCCTGTGTTTTTTTATTGGAGACACGGGTCACACTGGAGTGGCAGATGTTCCCATTTGCTCACCCAAGTAGAATGACCTGCTCCTTCAGGCGCCTCCTTCCTCTCCTCCTTCCATATCGAGTGACTGCCGGCCGCAGGGCCATTGTGTACGTTTATGGAGGCGCAGAGGAAAGAGCAAAAGGAGACAGAGCTTAGAATAAAGTCGAGAT
>NW_024610938.1:0-4219 GCF_008729295.1 Plectropomus leopardus
TTTCACCTCTTAACACCATGGTTTTAAATTATGAACAGCAACAGAGGACATAATTAAAATTTTGATGTATTTTTATTTGTTTTACGTATAAGCATTTCGTCACATCCTGGCCTGCTGTTTAAAATTGTGCTTTTCTTGTTAGTTCTTAGTCATTATTTCCTTATTTATTTTGATACTCACCTTTTGTTTCGAATCAAATAACTTCACTTCCTTTTTGTGCGTTTTCCCCATGTGAAAGCCTGACTCACTCTGACCCTCTTCCCCCTTAGTGTATTAAGTCTTCGTGTTCCTTGTTCTCTGTTCCAGTTCGTCTTAGTGCCTTTGTGTTTAGCGTCCAGTGATTTCTTCTGGTGTATTTTTCTTGGAAATTCGATGTTGTTTCTGTGTTTTTTGGCTCAGCTTAGTGTTTTTGCATTTTTGAGTCTTGCATTTGAGTCTTCTGGTTTTGAGCATTGCCTGAAACCCAGAGCTGTCTGCTCACTTTCTCAGGTACAATGTGACCGAATGTGTCTTACCAATGGAGAGACAACAGAATTACACCATACAGAAACCCTTACTTATATGACTGAATGACTTTTTGAAATGTCACACAAACAAATCAGAAACTAAAGAAAGGATGTATAGTTGGAGCATTCTCTTTGTGCCTTCCAGCACAGCAGCAGTATGGTTACTTATGCATGCATAGCCTGGTCAGGGCTGTTCAGATGAGTTTGGCTCAGCTTAACACAAACAGAGACCAATTCCCACTGATAACAGCAAATACCCCTACGGTAATTTATATCAAAATCCCCCAACCTGAAACACGTTAACAGTGGGAATCCAAACCTCATGGCGAAGTAGGCCATTTGTACCTGGGAAGTGTTTAGCCAACTAAATACACAGTCAAAATGTATTTAAAAATATGAAAATATACAGGAAAACTAGGAAAAAGGGAGGACAAATGCTCCAGAGAGGCAACGGAGTTAGCGTAATGCAGCAAACGAGTAATGAGTGTTTGCAGATAGAGGGAGCAAGAGAAGGAAAAAAGGAGCTCAGTGTATTTTAGAAAGTCCCCTGGCAGATTAAACCTATGTCAGCCTAACTAGGGGCTGGTCCAGGCCTTATCAAAGAGGAAGGTCTTAAGACTACCCTTAAAAGTGGAAACAGTTTCTGCCTCTCGGACCGAAACTGGAAGATGGTTCCATAAGAGAGGAGTGTGGTAACTGAAGGCTCTGGTTCCTATCCTACTTTTGGTGACTTTGGTAACCACAAGTAACCCTGCATTTTCAGAGCGCAGTGATCTTGAGGGATGGTAGGGAACTATGAGCTGGGACAAATAAGATGGCGCCTGACCATTTAGAGCTTTGTAAGTAAAGAGGATGATTTTAAATTTAATTCTGGATTTTACAGGGAGCCAGTGCAAAGAAGCTAAAACAGGAGAAATATGATCCCTTTTCTTGGTTCCCGTTAGAACACGTGCAGTGGCGTTCTGCACCAGTTGGAGAGACTTCAGAGATATATTGGGGCAACCAGATAACAGGGAGTTACAGTAATCCAGCCTAGAAGTAACAAATGCGTGTACTAATTTTTCGGCATCTGTTTGGGACAGGATATGTCTAATTTTTGCAACGTTACGCAAGTGAAAGAAAGCAGTTCTTGAAGTTTGTTTTATATGGAAGGCAAAAGATAAATCTTGATCAAATATAACTCTTCCTTAGGTTCCTTACAGTTGTACTAGAGGCCAAGGGAATGCTATACTGTGATGTTTGTATCAGTTTTTGAACGACATACTATAGTATGACGTTTTAATCAGTTTTTGAACTACATACTATACTGCAGTATATCTTATCCATTTTTGGACGACATACTATTCTATGACATTTCTAGCAATTTTTGGGTGACATACTAAAGTAGGAAGTTTTGATTAATTTCTGACAACAGACAATACTTAGTGTTTTTAGCAATTTTTGGACAATATACTAAACTATGATGTTTAAATAAATTTTTCAATGTCAAACTATGCTGTGACATTTTTTTTATCAATTTTTGGACAACAAATTATTGACATACATACTAAACTGTGACGTTTTCATCAATTTCGGACGAAATACTATACTATGGCGTGTTTATCCATTTTTGGATGACATACTATACTATCTCTGTTAGTATGTATTTTTAGAATTATGCATCCTTCATAGTTAGTTCGAGATCCTATGTCTAGTTCAAGTAAAGACCTACCCATATATAGTGAAGTCTTAGTGCCTGCAAGTTGACCATAGATACCTGAGATGGACCAGTGCCAGCAAATTTAGTAACACAAACATATTCCTCACTTCCCAGAAGAACTTTAGTTCCTGACATGTTAGAATTTGATCCCAACCATCTATGTCATGACAACTGCATAAATACCACTGTCATTTCTCTGTTCGTTGTCGAACGGCCACATGCATGTTTCCTTCATTCCTGTGTCGACCCTAGTGCTCGTAATAAACGTTTCCTGTCTGAAGCTTCAGCCGGTGTCTCTGCTCAGTTTCATCACAGAATATCATCCTATCAATCAATGTTTTTATCAATTTTTGGACATACTATGCTATGACATTTTTATCGTACTATATACTATAATGTTTTCATCAGTTTTTTAAGGACAAACAATACTATGATGTTTTTATCAAGTTTTGGACGACATACTATACTATGACGTTTTTATCAATTTACGGATGCAATACTATACTATGATGTGTTTATCAATTTTTGGATGACATACTATACTATGACGTTTGTATCAGTTTTTGAACGACATACTATACTATGTGTTTTTTCTCAATTCTTGAATGACATTCTATAACATTTTCATCAGTTTTTTTAAGGACACACAATACTGTGACATTTTTATCAATTTTTGGATGACATACTATACCATGATGTTTAAATAAACATTTGAATGTCATGTTGTACTATTACGTTTTTTATAATTTTTTGGACGACATAGTAAACTATGGTTTCATCAATTCTTGGATGAAATACTATACGTGTGCGTGTTTTTTGTTTTTTTTTATCAATTTTTGGACTGCATACTATGCTATGACATTTTTTTCAGTTTTTTAACATCAAACTATACTATAACATTTTCAGCAGTTTTTTAAGGACAAATGATACAATAGGAATTTTTGGATGACGTACTATACTATGACATTTTTATCAATTTTTGGATGACATTTTTGAGCTGTTTTGAACGACATGCTATGCTATGATATTCTTATGCTGTTCTTATTCTTATACTATTGTATGAGATTTTTATGCTCTTTTGGATGAAATACTACAATATTACTTTTTTATGCTATTTTGGACGACATACTATATCACTTCTTTATGCTTTTTTCTATGACGTACTATGTTAAGACATTTTCATGGCATTTTGGAATACATACTATAATATGACATTTTGTTGCTATTTTGGAGTATATATCAGAATATGATATTTTTTATGCTCTTTTGGATGACATCCTTTACAGTGATGCTATACAATTTTGGATGTCATACCACACTTTTTGACATTTTTGTCAGTTTTTGAACAATATACCATACTTTGATATTTATCCATTTTTGAATGTCATATAATACTATTACGTTTTTATCAATTTTTGTACAACATACTATATTATGAGGTTATATGATAGTATAACATTTTAATACTATTTTGGACAACCTACTATAATATGGCGTTTTAAACAGTTTTTGACTGACATTCTATATTTTTTTGGATGACATATAATGCTTTGATGTTTGATTCATTTTTTGAATATCAAACTATACTATACATTTTTATGGTATTTTGAACAACATGTTATACTATGACATTTTCATGTTGTTTTGGACGACGTGCTATATTATGAAATTTTTATGCTGTGTTGGATGACATGTTATTCTATGACATTTTTTTGTTGTTATGAAAGACCTTTCACCTTTCACCTTTTTATCCGGGGTCAGGCCGCGGGGGCAGCTGCCTAAGCAGGGAAGCCCAGACTTCCCTCTCCCCAGCCACTTCATCCAGCTCTTCCCGGGGAAACCGGAGACGTTCCCAGGCCAGCCGAGAGGCATAGTCTCTCCAGCGTGTCCTGGGTCTTCCCTGGGGTCTCCTACCGGTGGGACGTGCCTTGAACACCTCACCAGGAAGGCGTCCGGGAGGCATCCTAATTAGATGCCCAAGCCACCTCATCTGGCTCTTCTCAACGCGGAGGAG
>NW_024610939.1:0-1487 GCF_008729295.1 Plectropomus leopardus
ATCAGTCTTAGTAGTCTGAGTCACATAGAACTGTCTGCAGCCTCTACATCAGGGGTTGTTTTGATGCAGCAAAGGTGGTGATCTTTTGGTGTGGTTCTTATCTTTCTTTAAAGAAAATAAGTTTTTCGTACATCAGTACGTCATGTGTATGGATTCCATTTTACAGGTATAATGTTTAACATTGAGTTATTCAATGGTGTCCTTTTTCTACTTTGTTTTGGAATCGTCAGTAGGATCTGACCCTCTATGACC
The DNA here is from genome assembly GCF_008729295.1 of Plectropomus leopardus. Classification (NCBI taxonomy): domain Eukaryota; kingdom Metazoa; phylum Chordata; class Actinopteri; order Perciformes; family Serranidae; genus Plectropomus; species Plectropomus leopardus. The sequence goes on from NW_024610939.1 coordinate 253, forward strand.
ACAATAACGAACGTGTAAGGGCAACAGCAGTGGCTGCCAAAAGTAGTCTCTTACCTTCGGGCACAGGCCCAAACTCCAGCTGACTGTGGATTTTATATAATGTGCCTTACATGCTCAAAGAAAATTATGATCCTGTCTCCCACAAAAAGACACCTGTGACAACTGATGAACAGGTAACACTTAACTTATAGGGGTGGATAAGACTGTCAAGGCACTGTCAGAACCATGACATAACATTGTCATGTTTAGTCTTTATGAATGTTAATGACTGCTGTCATTAAGTGACATTCAGTCTGTCAGTTCTGACATTTGTAATGCAAATTTGACATTGTTTGGTTCAGGACAACAACTTGGCATTACTGAAGACAGCATAATCTGTCATGACATGTCATAGCAGACCTTATCATCAAGATTAAAGAAAGTATTTAGCTTAATGCGTTAACTGACTGAGCTTCATTTCAGATCCTGAGGCTGATAATAATAATTTTAACTCAGAGGTAAACTACAGTAATAACAACAGTGCATAAATGCAGTGTTTACTGTTGCCATGAATAAAGCCTACTTTCCTTTACTCCCTCTCTCTCTATTGTAGTTTGTTGTGTGTCTATAGCAGATGTGATCACTCTTAATCACCACATGCAAAAGAGAAAAACAGCTTTTTTACATGTCATGATGTGCAGAATAAAGTAAACAAAGATCAGAAATGGTAGCAAATCAAAAAAATTACATGTTTGTGGAATAAGCGGAGCTGTGTCCCAGTTCCATGCTACTGGTATGCAGAATCATATCCTAATAAAGATTATATCAGAATAAGTAGAATGAGTCCTATTAGAGCTCATGTCACAAACAGGGCTTATTCAGTGTTACATATCTGTTATCATTTGTTGATTTTTTTGGTCGTCCTGGTTCTGCATGGGTCCCATACCAGAGTCACAAACTGGGAGTGTGCCTTGTTTGCTCGTCTTTTCTGGGTGTTTCTCATAGATCCATTTGTTGATTTGTGTGACCTAAACTGGACTTCTGTTTAGAAATGTGAGCACTCAATTACCCAGAGGTCCTGATATTTTCACACCTTCTAATCCCAATTTGTCACATGGTGCCACTCTGTCAGTTACCTTCTGTGTCTACTTATGACATTTAATGTATTCTTATGCATTAGCTGCTTACACTCTGGGATACAGTTACTTGCAATGTCAACAAATGCACATGGTGGGATGATGCAGTACAGTCCTTGT
>NW_024610940.1:0-1802 GCF_008729295.1 Plectropomus leopardus
TTTGATTGTCTGGGTTTTAATTTCCCAAGACAGAATGGGCGTGGGTGATGAAGCAGGTTAAGGTGATGAGATCAAACGAAGGAAAAGTGATGTTATGCATGTCGTGAAAGTTGTGGAAACAATTTCAAGCCGACCGATATGGAGAGAGAGTTGCATGGGGACAGGCTATTGATGATGGTGTTCTGAGATTCCACATCAGGGGCATGAAAGCTGGGTTTAGATGTTGAAAGGCAAGGTCGAATATGGAGGAACCTGAGTCGGGTGTGCATCTACATGAGGAGCCAAGATTCTGAACTTCTTTATTTATGATGTCAAACTACTGCGAAGATGAGTAGATGAGGACAGATAGGCGACTCCATTCACGGCCCCATAACATGGTGGCGACGATGATGGAGTAGATCTCAAAGAGAGCAGATAAAGTGACCTGGCAGTCTCCTTCCAACTCTTGGGGCCATTTGCCTACGAACCATCTTTCATCGTAAAAAAAACCCCAAAACCGGCAGATGGAGCCGCGTCATCGAAAAGGTTGACGTCTTGAGGATGAGACAGGTGATCGTCATAAAGAAGGAGAATCGTTCCAATGCCAAGCAGACGGAGCCAGAACCAGAGCTCGGTGCGGCTGGGCGCAACAAGAGAGACGGAGGCCATGAGCGACGGGACGGAAGAAGCGACAGGCAACAGATGAGAAAGGAAGCCCTCCCCTGGGGAACAATGCGGATGCAGGCTTCAAGGGTAAGCAGTAGAGGGCACTGGCAGCCTGGTGCCAAAAGCCCCAAGGAGAGTGAACCGGTGCAGTAGCCGATGTCGTACATCAGGGGGCCCCCGACATCTCGGTGCCAGATGCCCCAACGAGAGCGAACTGTCGAAGTCACTGGACGTACAACTGGGGGCAGCGGCACCCCGGTGCCAGATGCCCCAGCGAGAGCGAACTGTCGAAGTCACTGGACGTACAACTGGGGGCAGCGGCACCCCGGTGCCAGATGCCCCAGTGAGAGCGGAGTGGTTTGGTTGCCAAACGTGCACAGCCGGGGGCAATGGTATCCCAATGCCAGACTCCCCAGCAAAAGCGAACCGCTGTAGGCATCGATGTTAAGCAGTAGAGGGCACTGGCAGCCCGGTGCCAGATTCTACAATTGTACAATTCAACAATTTCATTTAGCAGACGCTTTTATCCAAAGCGACGTACAACACAAGCAAGAATTCAGACTTAAGGAAAAAACCCTTAGTAAGTAAGTAACTGACTTGACTCGCCCGAGGCAGCATGTCCCCGCTTCCTATTCAGCACGGACCACCGGAAGTGGTTGAAAACGAACTGGCCCTTTAACAGAGGTGCTGACGTCATGGTGCACGATGGGAGCCGCCGCGATGACGTCACCCGGAAGAGCGCCGATGTTGACAGAGCAGCACTCAGATGTCAGGATGTCAAAAAGCTTGTTGTCAGTTCTGCGAAACGGTATTCCCCGGTCTGCAAAGGCAGCCAGCAATCGGGAGACATCGCTGGAGCGTGGTGACGCCGCGCTCCAGCGCTCATCGCTCGACATCGATCTGCCAAGCTGGCAGAGTCAGGATCCCTCCTCTGTCATAAATATCAAACAGTGCCTGAGCAGGTGTGTCTGGTGTGCAGGATTTAGTGGCATCTAGTGGTAAGGTTACAGATTGTAACCATGTGAAACCTCTCATGTGCTTTGTGTGGAGGAGAACTGTGGTGGGCGAGCAAGAACGCCAGAGACCGTCTGGAGCCGGTGTCTTTTAGACCTTCCTGGACACACAGACATCTTATAGATGCTGTGTGGACAGGTATG
>NW_024610941.1:0-1352 GCF_008729295.1 Plectropomus leopardus
GCCTCATTCTCGTGACCTGAGGTGACCTCTCTGCAGATTAAAAAAAAAAAAAAAAGAAAAACCGCCTGCATTATTCTCGTGTGTTAATATCCCAACATGGCTAATGGGATGTTTTATCAGCAGTTGCTCCGAATCAGAGCTCATAATGAGGACGAGATCCGGGCAATAAACGGAGGCATAATTAAGCAATGGGACAGGATTAGCTGGTGATGTGACGTCACCGTCCTCCTGCTGCCTCGCTGCACAGCTGCGACATCGCCGCGCACATTAACAACCTCTCTAAACTGAGAATAAAAGAACAAACAGTCTCTCCGAGGGCACAGTCACAGATTTATATTCAATATCAACACAGATACGGGAGCTGTTGTCCACAAATTAAAAGATTTCAGGTTTTCATGTTTTCATGTATTGTAATATTTTCTTATTAATTCTTTTTTTCCTAAAGCCCAAAACCCACAGACTGCCAAAATAAAAATTGCCTTGAACACATCATGTGGGACATGGTGATTTATTTTTAAATGTTTTTACTTTTAAAAAATTGATGTTCAAAAACAAATTCCTTTTCTTTTTACATTTTTGTATTTTTGACAACCAAAATGTGTCACATGTCGACATAAAGTGAAGCTGCGTTACGTCGTCAGCTACAGAAAACAAATTCACCGTTAGGTTATACTGATGTTGTTTAATATATTATACACCATATTTCCATGATTTCTCCAAAATCTTCATTGAATTTCATTAGCAGCATGACTATTTCAGGCCTGGAAAATATGATAGTTAAATTCTGAGACTTTTCCAGGTTTTCCATGACCGTGGGAACCCTGGGTAAAAGAGGCGGTGTGTGTCCACGCCCCAAAATTCAGTCCGGTGCGATTAAAGTTGTTGAAAAGCCTGAATTTGAGACCTGAACCTGCGCTCCGGTCAAACTCGACTTCCTGTGAACCAAAGTGCAGCTTCCTGTTTCCAGACTCCGCGTCCTCGACGTGCGACCGGATAAATCGCCTCCTGATGACATCGAGCTGATCTGCCCTTTCAGCAGATGAAACGGGGAGCTCGGCGGCTCCAGGTCTCGAGTCAAGGCCTTGAGAAGCACGGGTGACCTCTCTGAACGCTAATTAAGTTCCCTGACATTTACCGACAGACAGGTTTCAGAGAGGAGGGAACAAACTAAACTCTTTTGTTTCTGCCCTCCTGCCGCCCTCGCGGGGAGAAACCTTTCCTTCATCCTCACGTCTCCTCTCACATCAAAACAGAGTTTATCCGCCGCGTCTGCCCGCCCCCCCGCCGCAGATTATCACTTCAAATTGTTGAGCATCAAATGCGGCGCGGGCCTGACAGGGCTGCGTTCTAAT
>NW_024610942.1:0-1443 GCF_008729295.1 Plectropomus leopardus
GTTTGAGTATTTGTGAAGGCATCTGAACGCAGCACAAGGAAAGTGATGTCGATCCTGGTTTCAAAGGGTTAAGGTAACATCAGTAGGCCTGAACAGTGTTATGCAATATAAAAGATGGTGAGCTGGTGGAAAACAAAGTCAGTGTTATTCAAATGTTTAACTTTGTGTAACGCAGCCTGCAGCTGTTGGTGTTGTGCTGCTGAATTAGTGTCAGCAGTCAGCTGAGGCCAGCCAGGTTGTTTACTCCATCACAGTGTACCGGGTTATTTTAGGCGTAAACTTGTTGTCAAGTTAAGGACGGATTAAGCTGCGAAAGCACTGACTTAAAGTGGGGCAACACCTGATAAATGACCACAAAGGAGTTAAAACAGCTGCAGCTTTTTTTTAATGGTTCCCAAACTTAAAGGGGAACATCACCTAAATGAAGAGATCCAATATGTCATTTCCATGGCTGAGGAAAGTTTAATTAGCGAACATAAGCTGCTCTCTCTCAAAGCCAGAAACCAGAGAGTGAAGTCGTAAACTTGTGATGTCATCGTGTATAAAGTGTGAAGCTGCTCCACAGACAGTGATTCATGGATGTACTATAGGAAGTCTGGATACAGCGTTGGGGGCGGGGCCTCGTTCATTCCTATGAGAGCTAGGTTTAGTTGCAGCCACCATCCACAGCAGTACATCGCTAAGCGACCATGCCATGGAAACACGTCACTTAAAAAAAAAAGTCTATAACATCATTTAATTGTCAATGGAGAAGCCCCACACCTTAATGACATCACAGATTTGAGTTTTAGCATTCTAACTTTTGGATTTGGGAAGAATTGTTCATTTTTAGCAATATTTCTTGGACTGTCTTAAACCATAGGAATACCATGTATGGACTTAAAAAAAAGGGGGCACAGTTTCCCTTTAAATACTTGACGACCTCCAGGCCTCCATTCTGGCAGCCCATAACGCCGAAGGAACTCTTTGTCCTAAACGACTTCTCTGAATCTGAAAAGTCAGCAGTTGAGTTGAGGGAAACGGCGAAGGGAGGAAACTCCTTTTTTCCTGACATCAGCAGTTTGCAGTTCAACAGCCTCGAGTTACAGTCTTGTGCTCGACACGATTTGTGAAATCAGTGTCTTGGCGTGAGGTCACGTGGTCCGTTATCTCACGGTGCAGGCCGATGTGTGTAATGTGGCTCATACTGTGGGACATGAGGACACGAGGACGTGACATCTGGCTGATTTACTGCGTCCTCTGGATCCTTGACCTTGAGTTTGGGAATGTAAAGTGAGTTCTGCTGTTTCAGCTCAGTGGTGTCGCTCAGCCTCTGGAGACAAATACTTGACGTACTGCGCTGCAAAGAAAGTCTATCATGCGTTTCAGCTCCAGGACCACAACATGTTATTTTAGCCACGCTGTTCTCCTTTGTGCTAAGAACAAGTTTATGCAAGTCAGGCT
>NW_024610943.1:0-1414 GCF_008729295.1 Plectropomus leopardus
AAGATATTCAAAATCTAAGACCATATCAAGTCTCATATCATGATAGTGATATAATATTGATGTGATTATCAAGACCATATATATAGAAAATTTGTAACAGCATTGACAAAACGACTTCTTTGTTGTTTATACTTGATATTTTTTAAATAAAAAGGCCCCATCCAGTCCTTTAGTGCACTCTTAAGTCAGTGACAACAGATCAGTCAATGGTTTAAATTCATAGAAGAAAATATTCAATTCAGCTATAATCAAATTGAATTTTTTTACCCCGCTACAGTGTGCATGTCTGCTCTCGTTGTGTTTTCCTTTGAGACAAAAAATCATAAACCAACTGTCCGTCTGGTAACTTCATTGACACACAAATAAAAACCCAGTAAATCCCTTTAAGCCAAAGCAGATGACAAACCCCAGTCTTACATACATTGACTGTGTGTTGTTGCATAACAGCAGAGGGCTGTGCCTCTGTTTCAGCTGCAGGAAGAAGGCAAACATCACTGTGTTCATCCATCACTGCTATCAAGGTTGCTATTTACATGCTAATTTCAGACTGCAAACGCATGCCAGTCACACAGTAAGAGCACATTAGACAGCAGGAGGCTTGTGTTCTCTGATTTACCCCAGCAAGAGAGCTACACACTGATGTACATATAGCTGATACATATAGTTCTCCATGTCTGGCTCTCTGTTCCACCCCCTGCTCTCTTTGTAATTGCTTTAAGCTAAATTTAATTTGGGATAATCAGCAGAAAGATGAGCCTGGCCTGTCTCTCCAAGTGTCTTCTCCTCTGCACTTAAGCCAGTGTGTATGCAGCTTTTTTTGTACATTGTTGTGTTTTTACTCTCAGATGTGGCATCATAAACATATTAGCTGTACCCCTCCGAGCCATACCATGTCAAACCAAACCAAACCAAACCAAACCAAACCAAACCAAACCAAACCAAACCATACCACACCACACCACACCATACCATACCATACCATACCATACCATACCATACCATACCATACCAAACCAAACCAAACCATACCATACCATACCATACCATACCATACCATACCAAACCAAACCAAACCATACCGCACTGTACTGCACTTTACTATACTGTACTGTACTGTACCGTACCGTACCATACCATACCATACCATACCATACCATACCATACCATACCATACCATACCATACCATATCATATCATATCATATCATATCATACCATTCTGTACCGTACCGTGCTACACCGTGTTAAAAGCTATTCCAATCTTAAATTCGATGTCCTTTTTTCTTGGACATTGTTGTTGCAGTGTTAAGAGTATTTGAGCTTCACTTCTAATTTTTGTTATCGAGCAGACCACACACAGCAGTCCCATTCTGCAGGGATGAGTCAGTAGTCTTTGAACATTTGCGATTTGCCTC
>NW_024610944.1:0-2275 GCF_008729295.1 Plectropomus leopardus
GAATCAGCAGCGTGGACAGAGTCATATAGTGATGTTAAGAATCAGCATGATGGACAGAGACTCATTAATATTAAATTAATTTGCAGTGTCAACAGAGACAGCGATTTCATAGTAATCACCACCATAAACACACACACACAGTGATATCATTGTAATCAGCACCACGGACAGAGACAAACTGATATCAAAGTAATCAGAACCATGGACAGAGACATAGTCATAGTAATCAGCACCATGGACAGAGACACACCAATTTCATAGTATTCAGCACCATGGTCAGAGACACAGTGACATCATAGTAGTTAGCACCATGGACAGTGTATAGGAATAATACAGGATACATTGATTTAAAGTGAAACTGTGCCATAGACAGACTCATACAGTGCTGTTAAGAATCAGCACCACGGAGAGAGACAATATTAAAGATATTAAAAGAATAAGCACTATGGACAGAGTCTTGCATTGATATTATTGGACCATGGACAGTGGCTATAGTGGTACTACAGGAGTTGGCATCATGGACAGAGTCATATGGTGTCATTAATGGAATCAGCACCATGGACAGAGTCATTAGGTGGTAATATAGGAATTAGCACTATTCACCATCTATATTAGCACTATTAATCACCATCTTGTATAATGTCATAGAGTGACGTCACACAAATCAGCACTCATGGACAGAGACATAAAGTGATATTAAACGTATCACCACCATGGACAGTGTCATATAGTGATACTATTAGAGTCTGCACCATTGACAGAGAGATTGTTAATTATAGCTATAGTATAGTTATAATATCAGCACCATGGACAGAGTTGTTTAGGGTTTCATAGGAATCTGCGTTGTGGACAGAGTCATGTAGTGATACTATTGTAATCAGCACTATGCACAGAGTCATACATGCACATTATAGGAATCAGCACCATGGACAGAGTCATAAAGTGATTTAATTGGAATCAGCACTATGGACAGAGTCATACAGTGATATTATACTAATTAGCCCCATGGATCGAGTTTTACAGTAACAGGATAGAAATCAGCACAATGTACAGAGTCATGCAGTTATTGATAGGAATCAGCAACATGTAGCAATACTATTGGTTGCTATTGTTTTACTTAACAGTTGAGCAGGACGTTAAGACAGAATTTATTTTGCTGAAACACCATTTTACGAGGTTACTGTTATATACTATATTACACTGAGAGATTTTTATCGATGTATCATTGTGTAAACAGCACCTTAGTGTTGCAGTTGGTCAAGATGTAGCTTTTTTTTGCCATTTCTATCCTATTGGATCTTTCATGCACAATTTTATTAGCTGATGACATAGTGGTTATGTTACCATTTAACCTGTACAGAGCCTTGAAGCTAAAGGTGTCAGATAAATGTTGTGGAGTAAAAAGTTAAAAATAATTTTTTTTTTAAAGAAGAAAACAAAACTAGGAAAATATGGAACGAAATATTTATATTTATCATAAGGATATATTTAAAAATAATTTAATGAATCATAAGAATTTATAAGCCATTTTGTTCAGGTCATTTTTCCATTTTTTCCATTTTATTATTTCATATTTTTTGTTGTTGTTTGTTCAGGGGGATTATGCTTTTTCTTTTCTTTTTTTCCTAATTTCTTCATCATTTCTTTTAAAAATTGCTTATTGCCTTCTCCCCGTGTTTTTGAAATAAATCAGGTTTCAAAGGGTTAAGACAGACTTGTAAATTACATAATTTAATCACATTTTCTCTTTCCATTTTACCATCTTGGTTGTGTCTTGTACCGAACACCTCAGCCACTCAGGTTTATTTCCTGTATTCAGTATGAGTCCTCTCAAAGCGCCTCTCTCTGAAACTTCTCTCACTGTGACATTCGTGCGCCGGATGAATCCTTCCCGCTGTTTTTTTATTCCCATTTGAACCTGGACTGGTTTGGTCACATTGAGCGCGGATCAGCTGTGGGCTGCAGAGCGTGTGACTCTCCCAAAATGAACTCATAATGTGATTCATCAGACCAGTGGCCCAGAGTTTCCGCTCATGTTTGGTGCTGATGTGGCATCAAGTTGAACTAACCTGCATTTCAGTGGAATAAAAACGCCTCCTGCAGCCGGCGAGCAGCTGACCTGCAAACCAACGAGCGGCTGCGGAGCTCAGAGTTAAAACTCATCAACGCTGCTTTTCTCTGTTTGTTAACCCTTTAAAACCTGGATCACCTTTCTGGTGCTGCATTCAGATGCCTTTCACAAGTATTAAGTAAAATACATATCAGTTTATAATAT
>NW_024610945.1:0-1180 GCF_008729295.1 Plectropomus leopardus
CATTTATAATAGTACAGCCTGTTTAAGAATCACATCACACATAAGCATTTCACACTTGGCAAATGTAAACAATTGTCTCCTTTCTGAGCCAGTCCAAATTGTAAAGTCCAATGACAATTCCAAGATATTGACTCCTTCATTACAGTTTTCCTCAAATTTCAATTACTTATCTTACAGTTAACACAAGCCAGTACAGATTTTATGGATATTTTATTGGTATAGAATTAAACTGAAGTTTTGTAATTGTCAAGATCTTTGTAAAATAAAAGTAAAAATGGGTCCTTTGTTTGTTAACTTCACTTCTGAATGTAAGCCATTAGTATATGAATTGCCGTTTTGAAGTTTCAAGTTTGGCGATTTTGCATGGGGGAGGGGGCAACATCAGCTGAATTTGTCTACTGGAGATACTCTGTTACGAGCACGGGTCTGCTCTTCAGGCAGCGACAGGAGGCTCAGTAGGAATGGATAGATATCTTTTGACGGTGACAGACGGATTGTGTCTTGGGATGAGCCTTGCCCTCTCTGGAATCTGCTCTATAGGAAGAGCCTGACAACGCTTAAAAAACTTGATGATGCTCCACACTTTCACCATAGATGAAAAACTCAGACATTTTGAAAGTTTCTCCAGGAGCATGTCTACAGTATGCTATCACTGTTTCTAATACAGACGAGAGCTGATAGCATATTCTTTAAATATGTATACCATCCTCGGCACTGCCCTTGCTGTAATGACAGGCAACAGAAGTTGTGTGTGTTAGTTCTGTTTTGTTTTGTCTTTTAATATGTTTTCAACATGGTTTTTACCGTGGATTTTAACCCAATTTTAACCGATCTGTTGTACAGATGTTTTTTTTTTCTTGAACATCCTTTAACTAAGTACAGTTAAAAGATGTGCTCAAATGTGCCTCTGATATCAGGAAAATGTCCGATCTGAGGGTGGTCTTGGCAACATGCTTGGAGAACTTGAGTTGCCAACCCAAGTCCACTGACAGCTACCAGTGCAGAGCTGTGTTCAGGAGCCCTAATGCTGTCTTAGACTGTGTCCCAATTCAGGGTCTGCATCCTTCGGAGGCTGCATTCGAAGGCCGATTACGTCACAGGAGTCGCCTCCGTAGACCACGTAGGCAGCGTCTTCCGAAGGATGCAGACCCTGAATTGGGACACAGCCTTAGATGCTACT
>NW_024610946.1:0-2576 GCF_008729295.1 Plectropomus leopardus
ACATGAGCCAAGCTATGTTTCTCAAGATCCACAGATTATAATAGAAACCTAATACAGGATGAGCAATACAGAATAACCATCACATTTTGACAGACACAGTGCTGTGTGTGACAACAAAAAAGGCAGACTTTTGCATTTTTGTAATGTACCAAGTGCTTTATCCTACTGACGCTGTTTCCTTTCTTCCTGTTACAGAGAAGACCGAAAGGTAAGAGGAGTTTCATTTTTTTTCTTTTGAACTTTCTGATGTATTTGAGCAGATTATCCAAAGGCTGCTTTTCTGCTTGAGACTGACTTTACACTATTTTGTCAGTGAAATTCAGGTTTCCCTCAGATTACATGTTTTAACTGGTCTGCTGTGTCTGTGACAAGATCAATATGTTCTCGTAACTCTCCCTGCAGCAAACCAAAGCCCAGCGTAGTCTACCAGCCCACATCAATGTATGGTGGTGATGATGATGATGTAAGTACGAGCATTATTGTTATTCCATGAAATTTACATCACAGGCAGGCATGTTTTTTTTGGTTAAGACAAGGCAAGGCAGCTTTATTTCTATAGCACATTTTATACAATTCAAAGTGCTTTACAGAGAATAAATTATAAAACATAATAAAGGATACATATTTACAATAAAAGAATAAAGAGATGATATCTAAGACAAAATTAATTATTTAATTATTTACATTTTTAAATAAAAAATCATTAAAAATAGCAAAAGTGCAGACAATAGGTGCAAAGATAAAAAACAAAGATTATTTAAAATGATTTAAAATCAAGTTTAAGAATAAGTTTGCAGAGTCCCGGGAGGAGTAGGCAGTGCAAAAAAAAGCAGTATTTTGAGCTCTTGACTTAAGGGCAGTTTGTAGTTCAGTTTTAAACACACTGAGAGCTGTAGGATTAAATGTTCCAGTTCTGATTTTAAATATGTTTAATTTCAGGGGGAATTCAAACAGAAGTCATCGTTTGTGGTATAGTCTGCAATAAAAGGCCACGACAGGAGAACCCCTTGGTTTTAAATGTCTCTCAGCGTGGGATTTCCCTGAAGTTTAGTGACGTCTTTCTTTTTATTTGCTCCTAAGTTGCAGTTTTTATAGACCAGAGTGATTGTTTGCGTTGACCTGATCTGTCTACTTTAGTGTCTCATATGCATCAAGGTTATAGGAAATAATTTACCACAGACAGACTATGAGACAGCTGTCATACATTGATATGTTTTTATATGAGAATTTAGTCCGATCTTTTGTCCATCTGTGTTTGAAGTGTGTGCTTCTGTATTTCCGTGCCTCTGTAAAACTCAACTATGTATTTTTTTTTTTTTTGTCTGATGATGCGTCTGCGTGGAAACATATCAAATCAATGGAATACAAATACACCCAGTTCTGTTAAAGAGGGCAATCTAGGAATTTAAATTTATTTAGTTCTCTTTTAAAGACAATTGACACATTGGTATGATAAAGCTTGATAACAATTTTTAAAGCCACATTTTAATTCTATTTTTTTCTTTTCTTTAACAAACCACAAAACTGTTGTACAATATTCTTTTTCTATTAATGATTGTTAAGTTTGTTTTTTTTGTAAATAACAAAACAGTTTTTACATTTGTAATTTAGAACAAAAATAAAATCACTTATCTTCTTACGACATTATCAAGAAACTACTACTGCTTGTATGACAATGATATTTTACTGGAACATTCTCTTTAGCATATCATTTTTTATTATACTGTCTGGTAGCGTTGTGTGGGAGTGTAGACTAGCAGTTTAGTAAACTTTGTGTTAGTGCTGTGTGATATGGACAAAATCAAATATTACAATATTTTTAACCAAATACCTTTATCGATATTGTGACAGTATAACAGGGTTGACTATTGGTGCTTTCATACAATACTTGCAGAATGACATTTTTAATAAAACGATTATCAGTAATGTGGATATATGACTAAGTGGATAAAGGCAAATAACAGAACAGCTTGAACAATCAGTTCTGAAAATGACATCCCTTTATTGTAATATTTACATAATTCCAATATCCAAAACCTAAGGTTATGTCTAGTCTCATATTACAATATCAATATATCATCAATATGCCGCCCAAAACTATGTCCTATTGCGCAAATGGATGTTGGATGTGATGCAGCACTTTTCTCATGAATTGGAAACAGGAGTGCGGGTTAATTAGGATGGCATAAACACGTTTTTAATTGATTACCAGCCTGTTTGTAGCCTTATTATAATGATTCATTACCCAAACAGTTTGAACATGGTGGTCATAATATTAGTTCTGTCTACCTCCAGACAGTAAAGGGACTTTCATTTGTCGCAGACATCCACAAATTCTCAGGTGATGTGTTTAAGTGTTTGAATTAGGTCAGACATCATTACATATCGTGAGTTTGTCTATCATCAATTTAGAGCTGAAGAATCAGCTGATGAATGTAACTTTGCTTTGTGTATTGGTTGATAAAAAGTTAACCTCAGTCTACTCTCATGTCAAAGAGGTAAAATTTAGCTTTGCATATCAGTCAAGCTACAGTGAAAACTGCTTATCTTTGCTACTTCTGCTTTTGTTTTTGTGT
>NW_024610947.1:0-2493 GCF_008729295.1 Plectropomus leopardus
CGCTGGTTTGTATCCGGTTTTATATCGCAATGCAAACTTGAATGACACAGTGACTAGATTTGCAAAATCGTTAACACTTTCCTTCATCAATTATGGGTAAAATTTACAGTGGATTAAGTGATATTTGATAAAGCATAGAATTGATAGATTAATTATTATCATCCTTAGTAGCAACCCGTTTTACAAAATATAGGCAATAATCATTCTGTTTGTTGGTGTAGGATTTATGGCTGCGACATGTTCCTATTTCACCTGATGTGAGTTTTTTAGGTTTTTAGGGTGTTGGAAATACCATAGTTGGAATTATTTAGGTTTTTTTTTATTCATAGAGCAAATAGTAAACACAAAAACCATAGTTTATGTGAGGGAATGGAAAAAGTTTCATTCCAAGAGATCCAGTGAGATCTGTGATCACATAACGGAAACTGGTTCAAAAAGAAGTTTATCTTTATAAAAAAATACCCAAACATGCATATTTGTGTTTATAGAGATCCCAAAATCACCGGATAAAATTGGTTTAGATGGCAGTGACTATTTTAAGATTGGCTGTGTTTTTCATGGACAAACCCAGCTAGCGGGAACATTCCCACAACATTGGCTAAAGTTACCTTCAAGCTGCAATATAGTTTATAAAAACATTTTAATCTAATGTTCAAAGAATGTTTTAAGGATGTTATCATTTCAAATAGTATCTCCTATAAGGTTCAATGCTGACTAAGATGTGATGTTTTAACTTCAGCATTTTGAGAACGCTTTGTTGATGTTGAGCGGTGACAGATCATTGAATGTTCCCACAATGTTACATGAGAACAAAGGAAGAACATTTTAAAAGCAACATTCAGAAAATGTTATTGGGGCCTGAGATTACAGAACATTTTAATGAAAATGTAATGTAATATGTTAACAATGAAAAAAATTGTTTGTTTTTTTTTTAATGTTTTTAGAGAATGTTGCCCTAACTTTAAGATGAACGTTCTGGGAACGAAAAGAAAACTTGCTTTAGAAAACATTACTAAAACATTAAAATGTGCCATTCTCAGAATGTTTTCAGAACCAAAAATTACTAGCTGGGAATGTCTGCTACCCAATCAAAGGGTACCATGACACACAGATTGAGAATCAAGGGGCATAGTTTTCAAATGCGTTTGCACAGATTTACACATTAAGTTTTTTTCCAACCACGTGACCCCATAAGGACTCTGTAAATTTCATATAAACTTAAAGAAATGTGTGTTTTGTATCTGTAAAGTAACAATATCAGTGCACACATATAGTGTTTGAAGTCATGTTTTGTGGTGAATTTGTTTCATTTCACCACACATTTCATTTTTCCTATTTTTTTTTTATGCGAACAACACATTAATTAACATTTCTGTAGATGTGCCACTTTTAGCCTCAACTGTAGTCCTTCAGCAAGATGTTTTGAATTTTATAAAATGATAAAATTCACATAACAACGGCAGCAGGAGGCCATAAAGACAGTAACAACAAAGAGGAACTCCTAAGACAGACGGTTAAAAGATTCACATACATGTTTACATTCTTATGTATTTTTAATACTTATACTATTATTATTATTTGCACTGATGTAGCTTTTTGGACAAGCCTGTTTGTATCTAAATATTGTGTGATCTGTCTCTTCCAGGATTGAGTCCATTGATAAAATGGAATCAGATTTCAAAAACTGTCACATGTTCCTCGTGACGATACTCAACAAGGCTGTATGTCGCGGCTCCTTCCCTCATTGTGAGTGAAAACAGTGATCCAGGCCTCGAAATTTATAATAAACTACGTCATATTGATATTCTGCCAGTACATTCATGATAGACCTTATGCAAAGATCGCAATAATGAACAAGAAGTAATCTGGTGTTTTTCCTCCTGTACAGTGGAGTCTCTGGCCCTCTCTCTGATGGCAGGATTCGAGCAGTGCTGAGGATCTGTGCATGTGTCTTTTTTGATGTGATGGACTGAACTCCACTGTTTGCTTCTGTGTCTCGTTGCTGTCTGCTCTCTGACTGCTGTCGTTGTTCACGATGATGTGCAACATATGATGTCATTATCTGCTCCGACTGTCAGAGATGGACTCGGACTGCGCTATGTTGGGGGATCATTTGTGTCTTTTTAGACCCATAATCCTCAAACTTCTTGTGAACAAACAGTTGCTTCTATATTTAAAAATGTGTAACTTTTGTACATTTTTTAAGGCACTGTTGTATTGATTGTAAATAATGTGTACATATGAAACACAATGACTATTGCACAATGTTGTAGGTATGTACCAAGATGTTATTCACCATAATATAACACTGCTTTATAATAAAAGACTGTAGCGCTGACAATGTAATCAGTTAATTTGATGATTTTTTTTTGCAACAAAAACTAAAAGGTGGCAAGAAAATTATGGTTATTAGAAAAGTATCCAAACAATGGGGAAAATGTCCAGAAAGCTATATTGATTATAATTTCATATTTGAAATTATGTGACTAAACA